>NC_068939.1:10467270-10667799 GCF_016801865.2 Culex pipiens pallens
CTTTACAATGAGTTTGTGTTGGCATGAATGTTTTACTTTCTTTCGGGATAGTTTTAACCTTGGTGTCTTTTCCTAGTGTTTGGGTTACCCCACCGATCAACCAAACTGTCGATTCTAAATGGAGAAAATCGTGTTTGGTTAGCAAAACTTCATCCAGCGTCCAATATCAATTCCCGAAAATTTCAATCCGCACAAAGCTTTTAGCCCAGACCCTATGTCTGACCTAATCCGACCAGCTCGTCAAACAACCAAAAACATTTTTTTCCCGCAATCTCTGAACGATGGCGACTCGGGCAGGCCAAGTGGCAAACCGACAATCCGGAATTATTGATTTGGCGCAGGGATTAGACAGACGTCTACGGTGGTGGCGGACCTCGGTATGACTCGGTGAGGAGGAGGTCGGGCAATCCCTCAGGAAGAGGCGACTTTATTGGAGTGAGATCGATGGAGAGTGGCGATGACAGAGAACGGTTGCGGGAGGTGAGTTTGTGATGATTTATGCTGAGTCGTTTGTTCAGTCTCGATTTTCATATCAATTTTTTGAATGAATATCTGAAAGACTTTACCTTTACGTATTTTATGACATTCAGTCAATATCAAGTTTAGTCCCATACCCGATTGAAAAAAATTCCAGTTCAAAAACATCAAAATAGACAATATCCAGGAAAATCGAAAAATTTCCCTCAATATCATTTCGAAGATCCAAAATAATTGAATTGAGGCAATTTCCGCGCAATTAAATTTTTTAAACATATTTTTTACGACAGATTAATTTTGTACAAAAGCTTTTTCGTATTTTTATTTTCTAAAGCCTTGCAAAAGTTTAAACATTATTGATGTATTTCTACTAAATATTGAATGACTAATGATTAAGGTTAATATCCTAACTATGGAGGTATTATGCCCCTGATCGCATAAATGTCCCATATGCATTTTCATCGATTTCGAGTTATTGATGCAGTTTGGTTCAAAATTTTGTGTTCTTTCAAAAGAGCCTATAACATCCAGTACTTTGTTCTAGAAATCAGGAGGAAATCCAGTTTTTTCGCGAAAATTTAACACGTAGCCTTGTGTATGGGACAAACTTCAAATGCGTTTTTCTCAGCTTGCTATTTTTGCATATGGGACATTTATGCGAATATGGGCAGTAAATCCTCTTTAAGATAACATTTAGGAAAAATTGTAATAACTGAATTTATCACCAAAAAATTCAAAATGTGATTTGAATGAATTAATTTTGGATTAATAAAAAGATAAATAAATGCTGTTAACAGGAAAAAAAATCTCATTATAATAATTTTAAATTTTTGAGCATAAAAGCCAGCATTTGTTTTTTTGATGTTTCTACTAAAGATTTGAAACCTATCTTGGTATCAAGCTTTGCATTTTCAATTCAATTCAATTGTGTTTTTATTAGAATTTAACAGTTCTGTTCCAGGATGTTACATTTGCAATTCAGATTTGGAGAACCTTTCAACTGAGATCAATTCATAAGCCTTTGCAGGGAGGATACATATTTCTGCGTTTAGATTTTGCTAACTGGGTGTTCTTTTAGGGAAAATAAATTTTGAGAAAAAACCCTAGATCTAAGAAGCTTTGCATTTTATAAATTAAAAGCGATTAAGAAAATTTTTCATTTCATTAATTTAATTTCAAGCATATTTTATGAAAAATAGTATTTTTCGCCAAAAATTACACAAAAGTTAGGGTCATAAAATTATAAGGCCGTTGCAAATTATTTTGAAAGCATTGGTCCCAAGATTTTGGCCAAGGCGGGCAAAAAAATGAAAAATATAATAATTGAAATTACTGGCCATTTATGAGCCATTTTAAAAATTTCAATGAAAAAAAAAAAAAAAAAAAAACATTGGAAAATGCATTACACCCCGTAGTTAAAAAAAATACTTGAGGATTTTTTTTTTCAAAAAGAAACTTTTTGCATCTTTTTTTCAAACATTTTTGGACTTCAACTGAACTTGGACAATCGACTGAAGATAATAAAAAAGTAGTTTATGCAACAAGTTACAAAAAGAGGAATTTTACAGCACGAGTCGTACATTTATCCAACGAGGTTCACCGAGTTGGATAAATACGAAGAGTGCTGAAAAAATCAAGTTTTGCAACGAGTTCCATACAACATTTTTTTGCAATTCCGAAAAACACCCATTGAGTGAAATATTTAGCCAAATTTGCATGTATTTTGTCAATAAATCGTTTAAATCAAAAAAATGTTGAAAAGTGTTGCTTTTCGAAACAAGTGCTAAAAAGTTCAACTTTTCAGCACCCATTTCAGTGCTGAAAAGTAGAACTTTTCAGCATTTATTTTGAAAAGTGTTGCTATTCGATTCTGTTATTTTTGGTACAAAAAGTAGGCTATTTCGTCGTTCAAGAATGACAGGAAAAGTAAGTAGTTTCACGACGGAATTGCAAAAAATAAATTATCAATCGTTTTTTTTCCAATTAAATATAAAAATTGAAAGATAATAAGCTGTTTTGTACTTAGTTATTGGAAAACAAACGTTCGAAATTTGTTTCATAAATTAATTGATAATTTACAAATTTTATTAGTAAAAAATAATGATCGACGAAAAAAATGTTATTGCGGTACTGTTAGAAATTTAAAACAAAATTAAAATATTTGTTAATTTCAACACGAGAAAATGCATTTATTACTGTTTTCAGTTAATTGCTTAAATTTTTCCATTGAAATTTTCACGTTTTTTGTTAAAATATGTTTTCCCTTCTTCGGCCCAATTTGCCACAGCCTAAGACCGAATGAAATTTCCTCCGACTCTTCATCAGGTTCATAAGTGGCCGTCCATAAACCACTTAGACACTTTTTTGAAAGTTTCAGACAATTATCACTACATATTTAAATAGAGCGTTTACAATAGTCAACCCCTTCCACTCTACCTTCAAGGTGTCTTCGTGGTTTATGGATGGCCCATAATTAAAATAATATAAGGCCGTTGCAAATATTTTTCAAAGTTTATGTCGCCCCCTTCAAAATTGTTTGAAAAACCAGGGGGCAAAAAAGTTTTTTTTACAAAAAACTTCAAAATTTCCATGAAAATAGAAGTCTAATCAACTGAAAACAATCTAAAATGCATTTTTCTGCATTGATAATCATATTTAGCATGTTTGGGCTTGTTTAAAAATGTTTTGAATTTTTATGAAATTTCAATGTACATCATCGCAAAAATTTAATTTTTGCCAAATTTTTTTTTTGTCAATACTTAGCTATTTTGGAAACAAATGATGGCAAAACAACTGGACAGGTTTATAATGCATTTTAAAATACTTTTTTCATTAAAATGTTAAAACCATGGCTCGTAATTTCAATTTTTATACTTTTTTATTTTTTGCCCCCCTACCCCTCGACTTTTGTCAGAGTCGAGGGACATAAACTTCAAAAAATATTTGCAACGGCCTAAATACAAAAAAAATAAATAAAAATAACAAAAAAATAAGCTCCAACAAGTCCAATTGAAATTTATAATTTCTTATTTATGAGACATGTATGCAAATGTATTTGAAAAGGCTGCTTCTGAAACCAGGCTTCTTTTTAAAAAAACATGTCATAAATCCTTGGTAAAAAATTAAAAAAAATGGATATTTACCATTAAATATTAACCATTGAATAATTTTTTTATTCTTGAACTCAAAAAATATTTTTTTTTTAAATGGAACTTTAAAACTCGAGAAAAATTACGTAAAAATATCTCGGTGTTTAATTTTGCGTGATCGAGGATACAATTAATTTATAATTTTAAGACAAATTATCATATTAATTAAAATTCAAATTATGTTGTAAAATTGTAACGAAAATTCATTAAATTATTCGGTTGTATTAGATTATTGCATAAATAGTAAAAGAAATCATGGTAATATTACAAATGAGAATCAATACATCCTTTATGTTAGAAAAGTGGTGTAATTTTATCACTGAAAATGTTAAGATTTACATATTTTCCTGTGTAATTCCACTTTTTTAGTTTAAATTGAGGTAATATATTACATCATACACCTTCATAATTACACTTTTTGTACTGTGTATGCAAACATTCATGATTAAAAAAATAATAGAAGGGACCATCCATAAACCACGTGGACACTTTAGGGGGGGGGGGTTTGGCGATTGTCCACGATCCATATAAAAAAAGATTTTTTTTGTATGGACAATTGTCCACGAGGGGGGGGGGGGGGTAACAGATTCCCAAAAAGTGTCCACGTGGCTTATGGATGGTCCCGAAAGAAACATAAACATTAAGAAGAAGCTTGCCAAAAAATCAGAAGAAAGCATTTAACTTCGTTTTATTATTGTGTTACCTTAACACTTTGGAGCATTTAAAAAAAATTACTGACTTTTTGCTAATATTTTTTAATTAGTTAATTTAGTCAAAAAACCATAACCAAAGCCACTCCAAACCACCCTCAGCATCGCCTCATCGATTGATTTATTAAATATTGAAGTTTCAGTACCGAGAACCCCCAAAAATCATCACGGCACAGAACACTTGCGGGGGAGGGGAGGGAAAGTATGATCGAAATGATAAAGTGAAAGTTTTGCTTGTTCAGACGATTTTCTCCCCAGATTTTCGTCCCCTCTCCCGCGTGATGTTCACCGGCCACCAAAAGTTACTTCCAAGAGGGGGTGAGGGGAGCATATTTTTATTACAGTTCGATTTCATTACGGCGTCGTTCTTTATCCCCTCCGCTGGTTGTGCCATTGGGGACGGTTCCCAAGTCCGGATCGAGCGGGGAAGGGCCACAGGTTGTTCCTGGGGATCATGAAATATTGCTCTGGCAGCAGTTTTTTTTTAGCTTGGTTGGAGGGGGTTCGATGCGGGGATGGATTAAGTATGAATGGGAAAAGTTGCCCTTTTCTGCGTTTCGCAGAACGTAAAAAAAACGCTTTTCACACGACCCCGGTTTGTGGGTGGCTGTTTGTTCGTATACAGTCAATCTGCCAAAGTCTCGATGGAGTTTCGCACAAAGTGCCCGTTTTTGGGGAAAACTTTTTGCACTATGAAGCGTCAGTCAGCCAGATTTCATAATAGACAGGATAATCGGGTTGGTGGCGGCGTCTGGAACTAGATTTGAGTCACACCTGTCGGGCCGGGTTTGCCTCGGAGTGACCGGCTTTTAAAATTAGTGCAAATTGTTTTTCGAAAAACGGTCATTATCCAAGAACAATGTTGGCACACTCGAAACGAAACCCAACCCGGCCATTAACAATGGCTGACGGCTCTCGGTTTGGACGTAGCCAGGGTAGACTGGTTCAAAATTAAATAATTAATTATAGTTGACTAATTGGTACTTTTCTGAAGACTTAAAAGCAATAGAACTCATACATTAAAAGGTGCAGGTGGTTATGTTATAGACATGACCAAAATTACCAAGAACTTTGCAAGAAGCTTTTTTGAAATATTTTCTCTTTACTAGGACGAAATTGTCAAAATCTACCGTTTGCCAAATCCGTGTCCTTCCCGTATGGGCCACCCTACCGGGTGAACATCCCGGAGCAGGGCGGTCTCAACTCTGCCACTCTCAAATTTGATGGATAAATTTAATTTGCAATTGTGATACACGACCAACCGGCAACTTCATCTCGATGCAGATGCACCCCGAAAAAGCGCCGGATTTCGGGCCCCGTTGGCCCCGTTTGTGTGGTCCTTTGTCAGTTCCAGCAGCGATTTGGCAGCATCATGGTCCTCGGGTAGGCTTCTGCGGTGGTCCTCCTCAACCAACCGCCACCAGCAAGGACTCGAGGAGGAAGGGAAGAGCGGGCTCATACAAGTCCTCGTGGCAGCCACCATATTCACACGTGCACACAAACACACAAACACACACACACAGACCCAACTGACATACGGAGAGCCAGATGGAGCATATGTTTTGGATTGAATGGAAATTTCATTAAAAAATGGGAACCGCCAGCCCGAGAGATCCGAAATTTTCAGAGTGTGCGATGTTTGGCTTCCGGTTTTTGAGGATTTTTTTTGCAGCTGCTTCTCTTGTGTCTGTGGGTTTAGGCTTTTGTGCAGGTTCGTCGGGATTTCAAAAACTGGGAGATAGATGTTGTGTTAGTTGTGGGCGGTGAGCCGGAGGTGGAGGGGGAGGGACAGCACTCGAAATGAGTTGGCACGAGGCATAGTTGGACTAATTTTGGTTTAGTTGGAGATTTTCGCAGATTCGCAGGAACATGGAAAGGGAAGGTTTAAAGTTGGGCTTTGAATTGAATAGAATTTAATCGATAGCATCGCGTCTGTCGCTGACAGATTTAGTGTGTTTTAAAAACTGTGCTATGATTGCTTAAAGCATTTTTAAATCCTGTTTGGTACATCATTTGGCTTCGACGAAAGACTAAATATTATTTAAAAAATAAGACCATAAAATCAAAAAAGGAAATGATTGTGAAAGCTTAGCTAGAAATCCTTAACAGAATTAAACCACAAAAAAATTCAAAAACATAAGAGTGTAAAAAAAATCAAAGCTTTAAATAAAGCAGATAATAAATATAGTGTAAAAATTTTGAAAGATCAGAGCACGATTTTTAAAAATCGGTTTACCTTTTTTAACATTGAATTGACAACATTGACTATTTTTTTTGTTAATTTGTTCAATTTTTTTACCACATGATTTATCTTAAAGTCAAAAAAGGTTATCTAAAAACTTCAAGATAATGTATAAACTCATAATAGTTTTTTTTAAATGCTGAAATGTTATTGTTAGATGTATTTAAAAAAAAAAACGAGAATATTTTTAATTTAAAATAAAAAAAAAACTAACATATCATGATCTTGATATTACAAAAATTTGCTAAAAAAATTCTAATAAATTGCAAATTTCAATGCAGTAAATTGTTTAATGCATGAAACAAATAAATTTTATTATTTTTTTTTTAATTGTTTCAAGAAATTTTGGAGAAAACAACTTAAAAAATGCAGCATACATTACGCATGATGTTGTTTAGATTTATTCTTAAAGATTTCCTTTGAAATAATTTAAAATAATATCCGTTTTCTTGACCGGATTGTTAAAAACAGTGTTGTTAAAATATCAAAATATCAGCTTTCAGCACCTTCAATTATCAATCCTGAATACTCATGCTCCAAATTCAACTGCTCTTCTCTCCGTATTGATATTCTCTGCGCCGAACATAGCCGAACTCGTTTTTGTGTTTACACACTCGAGATTGATATTTTTCTTTTCTCTCTCATTCCCGCTTCCTCGATCAATTGCGTTTAACCACAAAAGCCGCCACAAAACTAATTTCACAAGTGCAGTTTAACGGGACGTCATGCTTGGTCGGCTCCTAATCGCCATCTAGCGTTTTTTTCATTGCAGTTTGCGGAGAGATTGAGAGACTCAGTGGTGAGAACGCATAGTCGAGGAAAAGGAGAGGAGTGATAGAGAGAGAATGACATCGCTGGGAATCACGAGACACAAGAAGAGATCTCACAAGCTATAGTGACGGTCGCTTTACTCTCGGATGTTTTTGGTGCAGAGATAGTCAATTGATAGCTTTTCTATCACTCATTTGCAACACTGGTTGAAAACAAAACGACAACAAACGACTCAGAAAATTGGATTAAAATAAATAATCAATTTTATTTTAATTCATGCCTATTTGTTTTAAGTATTAAAATACAACTTGTTGAACTTTTTACTATTTTGGGATATTATGGAATTTTAACCAACATGTTTAAACATAAATATTTCTTTTAGATAGAAAAAAATAAGCTATGTATAACAGAAAGATCTATATTTCAATATTATTTTGACAATTTCCAATAACCGTGGATGTTTTTTTTTGAAAAATTGGCTACATTGCCAAATAAATTTTACTTTTCTTGACAATTTTCGTTATCTAAAATATAGTCAAAAATCAGAAAACTGTAAGAAATAA
Organism: Culex pipiens pallens; assembly: GCF_016801865.2. NCBI lineage: Eukaryota > Metazoa > Arthropoda > Insecta > Diptera > Culicidae > Culex > Culex pipiens. The sequence continues at coordinate 10,475,183 of NC_068939.1, forward strand.
TAATTGGTAATTTTTATAATCGTATCTAATATGATTAGGAACCTCGTTTTCAACTACTCGCTTTTTAAATAGTTTTTGAAGATTTGTAATAAAAAACTAGTGGTTCAAAAGCAATATTTGGTCATAGAGAAAGAACTTAAAAAGTCTCATCCAAATAAAAAAAAAACAAACGAAAACGTAAGAAAAATTAAATTCTTTGCAATATTGGATTTTTTTTTAAAGTTTATAATTTGATTTTTTATTTGGTGAAATTTTATAAAATATAGTTTGCAATCAAGTTGCGTTAAAAATTCATTAAAAATTTCAAACAAATTGTCATGCTGATGTCTCAAAGTTCATAATTGTATTTTCAGGATTAAAGAAATTAAATTAAATTTTGTTTTCAATCAGGCTGCTCTGGAAAAATCGTGTAATACTATACTAAACTAAAGTACCGTCAACTGGGGTGATTTGGGACTACAGTAGGAATATAGCAGAAGTTTTTAAGGCGTTTAAATGTTTGAAATTTGGAAAACGATGCTATATTTTAGTTGATCTATCCAAAACTAATAAGAAAAATATCCAAGTATTATGAAGTAACAAGACTTAATTAGTTGTCCTAATTTACTCCATGTTTCCCGGTTTGCCTCAGATGACGGTTTTAGTTTAATTAAATTCATGTTTAATTTTAATTAATATCTAAATACAACTTGTTGAAGATGTCACGAATTTGTATATATATGTTGCAAGTTTGATCAACATTCAATTTGATTATCCTGATTTTAAAATTTCTGAGATCTGAGTAAAATTTAGTTAAAAATTGGTGGCCAAGAATTTCGTAAATTTTAAAGAAAATTTTCTTAGTCAAACATATACAGCAAAAAAAAAAACATGAATCAAGATATTTTGCCGCGAATAATCATGAACACTTCTCTTTACTCATTCACATTCTCTGGAAAACCTCATCTTGCCTCTCTCAAGAATATTACCGGTGTAGCAAGCAAGTGCAGCATTTCACTCTGCTCAATTTTTCCCCAGCTCAATTCCTGTACTGTTTCGTTCGAAAAAATAAACTCACACCACTTACATTGTTTGTAAATATTACGCCATTTTACGAGCACCAGCCACAGATAAGTTAATAAAAGTTTAAATTACTCTTTAATATTCCACTCATTTTTCCTCCTCCTCCTCCAAACATTCCACTCGCGGTGTTCTAGCTCAGCTGCTGGCTCAACTGGAGAGTGTGCTGTGCCGGTATTCTGGTGGTTTTCCTTCATGTTTCCCTGCGGGCATTCTCTCGCGTGCGCTTTTCCCCTCATCTTAATGCTGGCAGGTCTCTTATTTGGAGGTGGTTTTCCCATTCCAGTGAGGTGGGTGTGGGAGTAGGAGAAGAATTGTTTTATGGTACTTTGATTCACTGCTCTATTTTCGGGCGCAGAGAAACATCTGGGTTTTCTTGGCTGATTGAACCTTGGCGCAATTGGGCCAAGCTTCGAGCATGTGTCGATCAGAGGGGACGAGCAATTTTCACTTGTCCCCCGCCGAAAAGTTGTGCACTTTCAGCAAGCTAACGAACTAAACCATAATCAATTAGCCCTCGTTCCCGAGGATGGCTGGGAAGAAGTGGCCACATCCACATCCATTAAGCTTCATCAGGGCCCGAACTTGGCCACGTCGCGTCGTTGATGAACAGCAGATGCCCCCATCGAACGCCGGCTTCCATTATCGCCGGAGACGGCCGTCTGATGCTGCTTCTAGGGCACGATGTTTTGATTAATTTATTATTGATCCGTTCATTGAAAATAAAAATATATATATGTCAATAATTGAAACTGCTGATGGCGGGGTTTGCTTGCCACTGTTGAGGGGGGCTTATCTGCTGCCAGCCGGCGTGCTCGTCATGCAGGCTGTACTTTGTGTGAGAAGTAATTATGATGGAGGGTTTATAAAGTGCGAAGCGAATTATTGTATTTGTTTTGTAAACATTGATAGTCGATCTTTGATTGGTAACATAAGTGCTTTTAACTCGATAGTGATACGATGATGGTAGCGAAAAACATTCGAAAAATATTTGAATGCAGGCAGCTTATAAAAAAATCAGATCATACAGAAAATATTTTAAATGTTTGACAAATCAGCAACAATGCGTCCAATTTGCAATGTCAAAAAAGAAAAGTATCGTGAAATTACAAAAATTAAAATTTTAGATTCCACAGTTTTAGAAAATCTTTTTTTTTTAATTGGCGATACTGCCAAATTAATTTTGACCATAGCTCCTTATTCATGAAAGAGAATTAAAAATGGGTATTCAGCGTATTTTTGTGTGTGAGAAAAGTCAAATTAAAACAATACATATTTTTTACACCTCAGTCAATTACCTGCTGCAGCGATTGTCACCTTGAGCTGTGATATTAGAATAAGACTTGCCTTCTTTCCTCTAACTATCCCTCATCAATTAGCTATTTCGAAGGTTATTTTTGCATTTTTTTCCTTCTTTGTCCAATTCGTTTTCCTTAGTACCAGTAAACTCTCTCCCCATTTCGAACAAAACAGCTGTTGAAAGGTAGTCCATATCTCAGCTCAGGATAAAAACTGCACCAATGTAATTATTAAAGCAACATAATAAAATGAAATGCAAATATATTTTTTAAGAACTTAAGGGGTTTCCAGCATCAAGGATTACTGACCAGTCTGAATGGAATTACCAGGATTACTGGCAATATATCTAGGATTACTTTGATTTCCCAGAATTACTTGGGATTACCAGAAACCAAGCAGAATTGCTCAAAATTTATAAAAAAATACTTGGAATTACTGCCTAGCTTAAGCATATTGAGAAAAGTATTTTGAATTGGATCCACTGAAAGCTGTCAAACGCACAAGACCGCGTGCTTGGAAATAGTGCGTCCATCTCGGGAATTCCGGCACAACATTACAGGGATTTTTCAAAAACCGAGATTTCCCGAATCCCGAGAATTTTTGTATTTTGTACGGAGAATTCCCGGAATTAAAATTTTGTTTTTCGCAAATTCCTAGCGCCTATTGTTTATTTTCTAATTCATTTTATATTTTTTCAAATGACTTTATACTATACAGTCAGTGAAAACAAATAAATAGAAAATAGGCAATATGCGATAGGCACTGTTTAAGTCATTTATTACAAAATTATTTATGGTGTTTTGATTTATATGATTGATTTCGGTTATAACATGAACAGAACAATAAAATTTGTACTGCGATTTCTACATTTATTGATCTCTAATCTTCTCTACATATTCAGCCTGTAGTCCAGATTTTCCCTAGTTGGCGGTTGTGACTTGAAGATAATTTGTAAAATATTTGTTATATGAAACATGCAAGTCTTAACTTATCTAACATTTTACATAAATTGGTACCATTTTGTTTGTTGTCATTTTTGTTTTAAGACATTTTAAACAAAAAAAAATTAAGCTGTTTTAGTCATGTGATATAGAAAAAAAAATGAAAACTAAATATTGTAAGATACTTAATTAATTAGAATTAGAAATTGGGCGGAGCAATTTCTGGCCCTCTGGAAGCTGATGTTAAGCACATCTACAATGGATAAAAAAACTGTGATATAGATTTAAACTTTCTCTTCTTCTATCCCCTATCCTCTGCCATTTATGCAAGTTTTTTTTTTAAATTTTTCTTACTCTTGTTAATGTCTTAGTTAAAGAAATAATTGTTCCAAAATGGATTATGATGCAACACACAGCTGAAAGGAACTCCAAAACATCAGTTTGACAACTGATTTTGACGTTTGAGTGCTGTTTTCATCCGAATAAATTTGAATTAGCGAGCGATCGAATTAGTGGACATTCCGAATCTGCTCTGTACTTCCTACAACCATTTTTTTTTTCTGTTTGAGTATTAAGACACTGAATCCTGATTACAAGGACTATTGTATCGTGTTACCCATTTTTACTGTTATTAAGCATTTCCAGATCTATAACGTCATGCTTCGAAATCCGGACTCTTAGTACCATATTATTTTTATTATAGCTGGCAAAAAATCATGTAATAAGTTGGAAATGTAGAAATATCATCAGGATTTAGTATAAACAGTCAGTTTTAAGAAAATGCATGCAAAATATGTCTTTTCTAACAATTTTTCATCAGAATTTGAAAATTAAAATGACTTGTTGTGCTTCGAATCCCGGACACTGTTAAAAGCTGATTCGAATTCCGGACACTTTTGCTTCGAATTCCGGACACTCGATTTTGCTTATGAATCGCACAAATTTGGACTGATATGTTAGTGAATGGCATTCTTTAGGTCTCAAATAAGCTGTTAACATCAAAACAATCGATAGTTTATATAAAAATTTGCTAGAATTTAAGAAAATCAAAAACATAAATTTCTTCTTTGCCTTCCCGGTGCTTCGGACGCCTATGAAATATTTCAGTTGAAATGTTTCGCATTTTTGGTAAACTTAAAATTTTATTTTATTTAATTGTTTTGGCATTAACTACAGCGTTCAAACAAACTTTAAATGAAAGTTGATGTTAGAATTCATCAAATAACACAGTTTTGACATTCATAATGCGAACTTATATCCAAATAATTGATAATACAAGTTGCAGTGTCCGGGTTTCGAAGCGTCCGGGAATTCGAATCATGACGTTAACACAGTCCCTATTGAGAGGGAAAGTGCTGTTCCATCCAGATGCTGTAAACTCCATTCCTTGTGCCTTGTGCGCTATGTATCGCTAGAACCGCGGTGACAATTTTTTCGTGTCATTTTTCAAGCTCTTCCCAGCAGCTATTATTTGCCGCGCGGGGTCTTGTAAAGACAATTGTCATTTTGCAGCGCTACTTTTGCGGTGTTCCCTTTGCTCTGATCTGGACAATGCGACTGGACTGCAGTGCAATACCGATCGGCTGGGCATTATTTACATGCGAAGGCACGAGGAATGTATTTTGGGAAAGAGGCGCAAAGGAATATCCCAAGATCGATCACATGCTTGAAGAGCACGTGAAGCAACCGTTTTATAATCATGCGGTTGCTGCTACCTCTGAACTTAAACCTAAGGCTGCCACCCTGAGAAGAACCCATGACATTCCGCTTATGAGGCGAAACCCGTAACCATTCGGCCACAGAAGGTTGGCCTACAACCATAAAATGCATCAAGCGAAAGCATTCTGGGGATTTCCCTTTAAAGAATTACTAGTAGTTACTTGAATAAATGGGAAATACACGAATTACTGAGTAACTATGGAATTACACGAATTACTATGGTATTACTAGGTAGTTCCGGAATGACATGAATTACTGCAGAATTGCGGAGTAATACTGGAATTACTGAATTACTTACTCATACACTCAAACCCCGATGGTTTGACACCAACTGTTGTCAAACGAACGGGGTCACGTTTTAGTTTGACACCCCTTTTACACGGAGTTCACACACACTACTAAACGTTTGTTTTGATAGTGTGCGTGAGCGCCGTGTAAAAAGTGACAGTTCGTCACTTTTTAGTTCTCGCATTAGTTTTCAAAAAGCCGTAAGAGCCATTGGTAAACGAAGTCCTTTTTGCATCGGTTTTCGACCTACTTACGAAAACCCAATATCAAAAATACTTGAGATTGTCCATCTAGACGTCCTTCAAGTGCCCCAAACTAAAAATAAATGAAATTTTGTTTCATTTTGTAGAAAAACGTAAATTAGTGTCAGAGGTCAAGGTGGCTCTTACGGCTTTTTGAAAACTAACCCGAGAGTTTGAATTAACCAACTAATGGGGTACAAACTAAAAAAGTGTCAAACGAAAAAGCTACCAACCACTGGGGGTTGAGTGTAATCCGAATGATTCCGTACTAGCTATAACTTTGGTTTCTTACATTAAAATGAATAGGCAATAAATAGAATCATAAAAGTTTTATCGAAATTATCTTTTTAACAGTTATATTGCATTATTTTTTTTATTTTCTGAAGTATGTTTTCACAAAAAAGAATCATGGAATTACCAGGATTACTGGGATTATTTGAAATTACCAGGATTACTCTGGAATTACAGAATTACTTGCTCAAACTCCAAGTAATTCCGGATTAGTGATCAGTCTGACACGATGCTGGAAATCCCTAGATTTAATCCGTTCTCAACGAACTAATGATGCTCTCGTTTGTGGAAGACACAGGTTAAAGGCTGAAATACCACCAAAAAAAAACAACAAAATTTGGTATCCGAACTTCGACAGCTTTTGATTATTCTAAAATATCAGAATAATTCAAAATTTTCTGGAGATCAGACCTTTTGCTGCGAAGTCGATCCCAACCGCGTACCCCCACCACCTTTGACAGCTCATCTACCCGGTCGGTGGTGGTGTCCACTGAGCAGTGTGCGGACGGACACACTTTCGTCTTCTAATTGCGTTAATTAAATCTGATATTTCCAACCCGTGCGAAGGTCGTCACAATCTGGTCGTCGCCATCCTTGGCCTGGGAAGAATTCCATGACGGAAAAACAACACATTCTAGTTTTTTTTTTGAAAATTTTACTTTTTTGGATCGAGAATTTTTGAGATATTTTTTTTCCGTGTATTTGGACGATTCCGTGGCTACTTGGATAGCTGGACCTTCATCAGCGTCAACAGGTTGCACCACCTCGTTTGAAAGAAGGCCACTCTTCAGTATTAATTTACCGGTAGAACCAGCATTGCTGCAGAAATCTAGTTACGAGACCCCGAAGTTGGCAGCTCGCTGAGTTAATTGATGTTAAATTACCTTTCGTAGCCCAACCTCTCTGCCCGGCGAACCTTCACGAGCTTGTCCGTCACTTTCTTCGCTGCTTCTGAGGTGTGGAATTTGCCAAAACAGTTTCAGCTGAGGAGACAAATCTTCAGCAGATCCACGTGCACATCGCCAGTTTGGATGGACAGCCTGTTACTCAACTCAACAACGGCAGCAGAACTTGAGTCAGTTTAGCGAGAGACAGAGGATTTCCCCGCAGACAGACACATCTTGACAGTCACATCGCAAGCTGATGTGCCTCTTGCCTTGAGATTGATTGCACCAGATATGCCACGGAACGACGACGACGACGACGAGCAAAACTCTATGTGCGCGATGCAATTGTACAGGAAATGACACGACTTCCTTTGCTCGTAATTCTGCTTCTGTCGGAGATTCCCCCCACGGACCCCGCTGTTCAGCGCTCGTAATAGAAAAGCAAGACTTTCCAGCGGTTCCTAATCGGGGCAAACGTTATGCATAAAGAAAGCTCGTTGAACACCCCTACACAAAACAAGTCAGTGGAGCAAAAAAAAAAAACTATAAAAAGAAGGGTCACACATTGCTCCAGAGACAGCTCGCATGCAAATGAGAACAATTCATGATACTAGGTATTTTTTGTTGTTATTTTTTTTTCTCATATCTCTCATCGTGTGTCTTGCCGTCTACTGACCGTGTCTCAAAGTCCGGGGAGCTGTTGTTTGTTATTTGTTTGCAAGTCTCTTCTTCAGAGCTTTCGCTCGTGTTGTGGCGCGAGCAGGTCAGTCGCTTAGAACGAGAGTAAACCACTACCAACCGAGTGACCGGTAGCGCACAAATACACCAATCTCTGTGAGGAGATCTTGTTGTGTTATTTGTGTATGATTGTGTATTAGGGTGCCTAGAATATGGAACTTTTTTTCAAAACCTCGCTCCACAAGCTGATTATTGTTCCTTGAGCTATTTTAGGACTTTGGGCCAAATATGAGCAAAATCGGTCAACATTTACCCATTGATACTCGGGGGTGAAGTTTGTATGGGAAAAATCGAAAATATGTATGGGAAATCCCATTTTATTATGGTTTGGTCTGCATGGTGCGTTACTTCCATCCAAATATTCCCAAAAGTGAGATTCTCGTTGGAAATTTAATGCTCTACAACTTTGTAGAACATACCAAAGCTGTAAAACTCGAATCTAAAAAGTTATTAGCGATTTAAAAATGTCATTTTTGTATGAAAAACATTTTTTTCACCAACTTCAGGCTCGGGTATCAATGGGTTAATCTCAACCGATTTCGCTCAAAATTTGCACAGATGCTTAAAATAACCCAAAAAACCGATTTCCGCTTGTGGAGCAGGGGGTCATTTTTTCTGGGCACCCTATTGTGTATGTGTGCGCAACAGTTTGGATGGTTATTTTCTTTTTGTTGTTGGGTCACTGGCGGTATCTTTGGCCATTCTTTGCATCTCTTCTATTCTTAATTTAATTCACTTAAATGTATGCATAAACATAACAACATACACGCTGATGAAAATCGGGGTTGTTTTGTCTAATGTTGTAGCTTTTCTTTCAGCTGTGAGATAGAGATGACTGCTTTAAATTACCGTTTCAATAGACTTATTAAGTTTGGAAGGTTGTTTTGGCTGCGGATAACTTTAATTTAATTGTTTAGCAATTCTCTACGAAATCGGTCGATTTTGATCATTTTTATTTTTTATATGTTTTAATTCGGCTCAAACTTTATGGGGGCCTTCCCTATCACCAAAGAAGCCATTTTGTGTCATTGGTTCACCCATACAAAACTCCATACAATTTTGGCAGCTGTTTATACAAAAATGGTACGTAAATATTCAAAAATCTGTAACTTTTCAAGGTTTTTTTTTATTAATTTGGTGTCTTCGGCAAAGTTGTAGGTATTGATAAGAACTATTGAGAAAAAATAGGTTTACTGATTTTTTTGTGTGATGTTTTAATTATTTTTTTTTTACAAAAAAATGAATTTCTCAAATTCCGCACTTTTTTTATTTTTGATTTTTTTAATGTGTTTTAGGGGACAAAATCCCGCATCTTTTAAACCATTCAGAAGTCATTCAGATTCTTTGTAAAAAAATAAAATCTCGTACTTAAAATTATTTGACCCCGTTTTTTATGTTACATTAAGTTTGCAATCGAAAATTACTTTACAGATATTTTGAATCAGAGCACCGTTATCAAAATATAGCCATTCAAAGTTAAATTTTGCCCGAAAAATTCCGTTTTTTTTATTTAAAACAAATTGTGTCCATGATGGTCAATTCCAGAAATGGAAAATTTTATTTCAAGTTTTTTTCAGGACTCTCTTTCAACATTTACGCAAACAATGAGGGGGCAAAAAAAAATTATTGAATAAAATTTAAATTCACATTTAAAAACCAAAACCATTGTACTAGCTTATTGATGCATTGTAAATCAAATAAAGACTTTTAATCTTTATACAAATCTTGCATTTTTGGGACCACAGAACGGTAAAAGACGTAAAACCAAGGGTCCTGATTGCTCCAAAACGACTCATTCACTCGCGACCACAAATTGAATGCGACAAAAACTGCTCTGACCGTTTTCTACCGTTTTTCGCTTCCACACCAATCGTTACAGAATACTCTCCCTTTGCTCTCCCTCGCACTTCAATCGGGTAGTACAGCGAATGGTTCAGAGAGACCGATTGCGTTATGTCGCTCAGTCGCTGAGTCGAAATAGTTTGCGATCGGCTTTGTTTTACTCAGTTATTAAACTGCTTAAAATCTATGTTATCAAAAATGTTTTGCAATTTTGTTGATAACACGACATCAAAGACACATTTAAAAGCAATTTTCATCATGTCAAATACAAATTTACGGCAAACTGTGGCAGTGCAGGCCAAAAGAGCGCCAAGCTGGTATGTTGTTAGATTCTCTCCTCTCCGAACGTATTCGTGTGTGACTCGGGGCGACGGACGGAGTGGGCAAAGAAATTCACGAAGTATTTGTGTCGCTAGGAGAAGCGATTGAGCAAGTCGCTGGCAGCCTGAGTGTAGTGTTCGCTCGTGACTGGTTGCGAGCTCCAGTCGGCAAAGATTCACTCAGCGATGAGTAAGTGATTTCTGATATTTGAACCGAAAATCAGGATCCTTGCGTAAAACATTTGGAAAAAAGGTTCATAAATTAATAAAGTGCAAATTTTTGATAGTAGTATACCTGTTATAATGTTCAAAGCATTTTGTTTTACTTTTTGTTTTATAATTTTGAAAATCAGGCCTGAATTTTGTAATTATGTTATAACCCCTAACCCCCCTGGACCTTAACAAAAGCCGAGGAAAAAAACTTCGAGTTAAATTTGTACCAGCCTTAGTAATTTCGAGAAATATTTAAATATTTTGATTTTTTTTTGTAGAATTCTGTTGTACAGAAAGGCAGCATTTTTTGCAAAAAAAGTTTCGTGAATACTAAGTTGTTGTTTTTAAACTTATAATTAATTTAAACACTTTTGTCATCCAAATGATAAACATGGTTGTCAGTTTAATTTCTCCTGCAAAATTGACACTTGAAAATTACATTTTAATATATGTAAAAAAGATTTCTTATTTAATTGTTCATAAATCTTTTATTTTGCTGTTAAAAAAAATACATTTTCTATGTAAATATTACATCTGAGAATGTATACATATTTTCAGACACAATAGTTCAGTAAAGGTGTACCAATTAACTGATTTTATTTCAATTCAGAAAATGTGTTTTATTACAAATTTTCATGTTTTTTTAATACTCTTTAGGAAAATTTTAATTTTGAAGATTCATCGCTTTGTGATTAATAAAAAATCGATGTTTGTACCTTAAATTTGTTTTGGTATGGATTTTTTAAAGACTAGATAAATAAAATTAATTAAATCGTGTTAATTTTAAAGTAAATAATTCTGTTCGCAGATTATTTTACCCTAAACAAAATGTGAATTTATATCTCTTTATGTGTAACTTTACTTATACAGCAAACTGATTAAATTACATCGATTTAAATTTCCAAAATTAAACTTCCAAAATTGATCTTTATTTCACTGTGTTCATAATGCAGGCGTTTTTGTGCAAAAGTGTTTCTCTCAATTATTTGGGTTTGGTTTTTTAGGTTTAGCAGGTGCATTTTTTTTAAAGAATATTTTGTGATGTTAAATGGTATGGTTAATCAAAATATTTTGTTTAAATTATGAATAAAAGTAATTTGGAAGGAAATAGAACCAAATCATTACCGTACCAAATATACCAAAGATACGTGATTGAACCCTAAGTATCAATTTGACGATAGTTTTAAGGAATTGATTTATCTGGATTTTCAAATTGTCACAGATACCAACAAATTGTTTCGACCATAATCCATTGATTGAGCAATTTTCATATCTCTGAGTAAATCGCTACATTTCAATCCGGGAACGCATTTCACTCCCCAAATCCAACGGCATCTGTCATCCTTGGTTTAATTTCTCACGCCACCTGGTACCACTATCCATCGAATCCCAATCCGACCCAGTTCAGAATCCAGAACGTTTTTCGAGGGGTTCGGGGGAAAGCCATTAGGTATCAACCTGTGAAAATCCGGACTAACCTTCCCCGCCGACTGACCACAAACGGCCATTCCGTTGACATGTGGCCGCCCTTCTACCAAAGCCGTACGGAATGTGCATCATTGTTGCTCGGGACGACTCTCGCAGCAGGTCGGCCGGGTGCTGCTGAATTGTTGATGACCGGTTCTGTTGCCCTGGAACGATCCACGCCGGTCGTTCACACAAATTTTCGGATTATGCATTCATCTGGTGGACCACTTTGGACTTTTGTGTTGGTGTTGTGTGTTGAGCGATTTAGATGTCCGATGGCACACCCTCCGCGCACAGGCCACAGTTATTAAATAGTGTTCTGGGGCTTTCATTTGCACCTGCCCGGAGTGGAATCCAATCGCTGAAGGGTGGCAATTTTCGACAAACGGTCGTTTTCGTGTGGTCCAACCTCGCAATGATTTAGAATCGTTATTAATGGCGAGGACTTTGCACAATTAATTTTCAATCGATTCGACCTTGTCGTTCTGATTGGACCGGTTCGGTCCTCCGGTTGGGCTAATGAAAAACGAGGTGCAATTAGAAGCGGAGGGTCCAAAATCCTCAACTCCACCCCAACAGCGATTTATGTGGTCTGTGTAAATTTATGCTAAGTATGTTTTCATCAAATTTGCTCGAGCTACTAATATGCCCATAATCTGGCTGCATAAATCAGCTCAGCTGGCTTTCGCGTCGGAGCTGTCGTCGTAAAATGATTTGGCATTTCGTAGAGAGCATCAGGAATCTCGGTGGCCCCACCCCCACCCAACCAGCATCCGACATCATCATCGTGTCGTCAAGTCGAGAGCAGCGCATTCCCGCAGAGTGGTTATGCGCTGCCAAAAGGCTGGTTTGGCTGTGGGTGGATGTTGGTGGTGGCACAGTGCTATCTCGTTACCAAAACATTTTGTTTCTGTCGGAATTTATGAGGTGTGAAAAAGGGAAAGGTGGAAGAATTTTCCGGTCCAACATTGCAGGCTCCGCTTGCTCGCCTAAGTTAGGATGGTGGTGTTGTTTTACTGGCAGGATTTGGCGCGCGAAAACGATGACGAGGGGAGTGCAAATTGGATTTTTAGGAAAAGCGGAATTTTGGTTCAATTATTTGCGTTATCTTTTGCAGTGCGATAAAGTTATGATGAGGTGGAAATTGGAGGGAATTGCTGAGGGATGAATAATTTTGATGAAATTTTCAAAGTTATGTACTCTTAGTTTTTAAAGATAATCTCAAAAATATACACTCAACAAAAAAAAAAAAAAGAGTTCGTGTAAACGTGAGCAGAGTTCATGCCAACGGGAACCAGGAAGAAAACTGTTCACTTTCATGGTGCAATGCACTATAAAAGTTGAACAGTTTTCTTCCTGGTTCCCGGTGGCATGAACTCTGTTCACGTTTACGCGAACTCATTTTTTTGAGTGTGGCCAATGCACATAATTTACCATGAATTGTATTATTTCATTTCAAATAACATAACATGAACTGTTTCAAAAATGATTTTTTAGAATGAGAATCAAAATTTTATATGATGATAAGAACAATCCATTCAATTTAAGGAAACAATAAGTGCTGGCTTTTTGCTAGTCGTTTGCTTTCTACTTTTATTTGAGATAGAAATTGTAATGCGCTCCTGTAAATTTTGCAATAATATTGCTGTTAAATGTTTTTTGAGTTATATGTTAAAATATTGTTCCTATGTTTAAACCTCTTATGAGCTTTTTTGAAACTCCATTGTGCAACTACTAGCTTTTCCTGTCATTTTCGAATGATGAAAGATCTTTTAATCTTCACCATAAATAACAGAATAAAATAGTAATATTTTAGGTACAAGAGCTGAAAAGTTCTATTTTTCAGTACCCAAATGATATAGAATTGAAATTTTCAGCACTTATATTTGAAAATATTATTTTTAAAAATCATTTTAGTTTCACTTGACTCGGTACTACCAGTGCTGAAAATACTTTCTTTTCGATGCTTGTTGTATAAACTATTATTGACATATTTCGGCGTTGCAACGTCACGATATGTTTCACTTTTTTCTCGAAATATGACTTGTTTGATAACTATTTTTTGAATTTATATTATCTTTTGCAGTGTTATAAAGTTAGATAATATTATTAAAAAATGTTGATGAATTAAATTTCAGATTCATTTCCAATAAGAACAACTTTCCACTAAAAGCAGATAAAATGTATTTCTCAGTAGAAATTTTTATTGAAACAAGATTGAAAACAATTGAGTTTGCAGAACAAATTTCACAATAAACATGCTTTTATTTATTCATGCTTCAAAGTTAATTAAATTGACAATCAAATTTGTTAAATTTCAGCTAAATTGTTCTTTTTAATCAGCGTAACCTCAGTCAAATATTATTTAAGTTTCGCTAACATAATTTAGCAATCATGATATGTATCTTTTATTTGCATTCTAGGTATTTAAGTCAATGCAAAATTTATTTGAAGTTTTGCCCTTATTAAAATTTTCCCACAAGAACAGTAGTTGCATAAATTTGACATTTATTTTTGTTTTTTTTTTGGCTTTTATAAATTTTGATTTTCATTTGTGGTCTCAAAGTTCATAAGTTGTAAAGAGATTGAAAAATATAATTAAAAATATATAAATAAGCATTATGCAATCGATTTACTATATTTTTGCATATAAAATAAAAATTTCTGTAAATATGTTTTGCCCTCTGAATTTTTAAGTCAATTTTGAAGATGGAGGAGGGAGGGGGAGACAAAAGTTAAATAAAATTTGCAATGGCCTAATTTTTACAAAAAAGTGGCATTTAATCGCTTTAACACAACGAAAATCATTTCAAAGATTTTCGATAAACTAAGCAAACTGTATTTAGCAAATAAGTGTTTTGACCTTGCAAATAAACCATTTTTTTATTTTTTTTTCAATGTGTGTATCCATATCATATTTGCCATAAGAATACGCATGGAATGAACATGTTTTCATTAGGATAGCATTCACCTGCATTTAATAACATCCAGCTTCAGCTTTAAATATGACAGCCGATCTCTCCTTCTAAACCTTTTCGTTTCAATAAAACAATCCTCAAGATGCAGAAAATTTCTCACATTAATTTAGTGGCTGTCGCTGTGGGCATATACACATTCGTACACATGCACATTCTCATACTTGCAAAAACTTTCTCAATATACTTTTTTTTTCTTTGTTTTTTTTTTGTTGTACCAAGACTGTCTCAACCACAGCAAACAAGCTGAGACGACGATGTCTTTTGCAAGTGTAGGAGAAAAAAAGAGGCAGCAGTCCATACGACAAACGGTTAAGAATGAGCGTGGAATTAAGATCTTGGTTGATTAGCAAAAACAATTGAAGTATTTATGTTGCTGGCGAGGGTTTGAAACACGAGAAGCGGGGCGATCGCAGCTGGAATTGAGTGCGGTGTATGAGGGCAGAAGTTTTGTTCATGAACGATTTTAAGAACCACACTAAGAGATGTAATCAGATCCGATCAAACCTACTTTGAAAGCACTTTAGACCCTCGCCAGAACATCTTCATCTCGTCTGCGAACCAACAAATTAGTGATTGTCAAGCCTGGCTAGAGACACGGACAGGTGGGACTTGTCCCCGTGCCAGGTCGTCTGTCATTCCGTCGTTATTTCTTAGGAGGCCACCCCGGGTGTGTGCGCGCCATTCACTACAATGTGGTCCATCCCGATTCCTAAAAGGTTGGTAACTTACACCTTAATGAGACGATCAGCCCCAGATTCGGCCGATAGTGACTGGTTCGGCCGCTGCGGCTTCGCCGGGTCGATCCGAAATGCCATTAAATAGCATTCGGTGGGGGTCTATTTTAAGATATCAAGGCAGAAATACTTCACTTTTTGCGTGGATGATGGTTCTGGCAGGCCGGCCAGGCAGATGCGCTCTTGCTAAACCACCAGAGATGTGTGGACGATGATGAGGTGCAGTTCTAAAGGTCCATCGTAGTGCGGGAAAATCACCGCAGATATAATTTATTTATATATAAATAAATTGCACATGCACGGTTTTATGGACGGGCGAAGGGCGCGATTGCCTTCCAAGATGAGGGGTAGGGTAGGGTAGGCGCACCGAATTCGGTCCCGTGAAGCATCATTTGTGCCCAATGGCGCTGGAGAGTGTTACTCGGCCCGCACAGGGTCGTTGGCTTCCTCCGATTTCATTCTTGGGGCCCGGGCCCGGAACGCAGATGATCTCATTAGCGTTGGTCACCATTTCGTTCGGCGGCAGCGTCAACGACTGACGACTTCGGCTCATCATTACCGACGACGGCCACTCACTCCCGGCTCTCTTTGATGGATCGATGCCACACGAAAATCTGAGACGACCTGGAAGAGTTCTGTGGGCTGGTAGGGGGAGGTCGGTGGTGCCTGATGAGGTTAGAGTGTGGAAAATCTCTAGGAAAACATGCCATTTCCGCCACTCTCGGGTTTGCCGGGTTGGAAAAGTTGTGTGTATGTGCACATAATGGAGGAAAGCGAAGAAAATTGAGCTATCCCGTAGATGATAAATGGAGATGCTTTTAGTTTTCTTGAAGGAAAAGTTTGCCGGAGATGAACGTCGAAAAAGACGCAGACGACGTGTGGACGGAACTCGTACGGTTGTCCAATCAATACTTAAGATGTGATATGTTTTCTGAAAAAATCAATTGAAGGTTGACCTGATTGGGTTAAGAACCAAGTGCTTGAAGTTTAAACTAAAATCAGTGCCTGAAGTTTTTTTAAACCCCACAGAATAAATCAAACAATAATCACCGTTCCACCCACACACACAGCACGCCCTACTAATCAACCGATTCATCATCTGGCCCATTCACGTTCAATTATGGCCCGTTGACCATCGATTCATCAAGCAAACAATATGCAACAAAAAAGAGAGCAAACAACAGAAAAATCAGCGTTACAATTTTTCAACCGTCCAACCGTTTTGCATTATTCAAAATGACGGAGGGGGAGACCAGCAGCAGTGATGCATACATTTACACACGGGTGCCATTTGTCGATGACAACCGGGTCCGGGGTTCGTTAGTGACACGCTCCGACAGAACCCCATCACCCATTGAAGGTTGACCCGTGGAACGGCGTCGTGGTCAGTTTGGGGAAATCAATGGGATAAATAACATTGTTCATTTTAGTTTTGAGGTTACATCGTAGAGGTCAATTACAATTAAAGCGACTCATACTTTAAATGAGTCATTGGCATCAAACATATTGTTTGACAAATCGGTATTTTTTAAATAAAGAGTATCAACAATTATGAATTTACAGAATTATGGAATTCATAAAAGCCATTTTTGTGTTTATGATTTTTTTTCAATTCGCTAGAACATTTCAGCGGGTTACCCTATGACCAAAGATGGCATTTTGCATCATCACACGTACAAGTTTCCATGGGTTATTTTTCAGTCAACTCACTCTTCTCAAAACTGGACGATGATAATTAATTTTCAAAATAATGTTTAAATTGACCTAATCCAAAAATATCATGTTACATTTCCAATGCATTCACTTTAAATAAATTTTTTGATAATGTAGTTACACAGAAAAAAATATGTAAATTTACACAGCACGTAATTACTGTTTCTTATGTAAACTCACTCAATGTAATGTTGAAATATGATGTAAAGAATAAAATGTCGTGGAAATTACTCCAATGTAAATCTAAATCTAATGTAAATCATGAATCTAATGGAAACGTTGAGCATGGAAACTAAAATCTGATGAATTTCTACCCGTGTTCGGCTTCCTGTAAATTCCTATTTAATGTAAATCATATATCCAATGTATTTCTGCCAAACGTTGACTACCCGAACTAAAAATAGTTATATTTGGTTCTCTTTCTATCGCTCTCATAACGTCATGATTCGAATTCCCGGACGCTTCGAAACCCGGACACTTAATTTTGTTTTATCAATTATTTGATTATAAGTTCGCATTATGAATGCCAAAACTGTGTTATTTGATGAACTCCAACATCAACTTTCATTTAAAGTTTGTTTGAACGCTGTAGTTAATGCCAAAACAATTGAATACAATAAAATTATAAGTTTACCAAAAATGCGAAACATTTCACATGAAATATTTCATAGGCGTTCGAAGCACCGGGAAGGCAAAGCAGAAATTTATGGTTACGATTTCCTTAAATTCTAGCAAATTTTTATATAAACTATCGATTGTTTTGATGTAAACAGCTTATTTGAGACCTAAAGAGTGCCATTCACTAACATTTCAGTCCAAATTTGTGCGATTCATAAGTAAAATCGAGTGTCCGGAATTCGAAGCAAAAGTGTCCGGATTTCGAATCAGCTTTTATCAGTGTCCGGGATTCGAAGCACAACAAGTCATCTTAATTTTGAAATTCTGATGAAAAATTGTTTGAAAAGACATATTTTGCATGCATTTTCTTGAAACTGACTGTTTATACTACATCCTGATGATATTTCTACATTTCCAACTTATTACATGATTTTTTGCCAGCTATAACAAACATGATATGCTACTAAGTGTCCGGATTTCGAATCATGACGTTACTTCGCTGGCCCACTGCCTGAGCCTCGACCTGAGCAAGTTGATGCTTTAGCCGCTCGTTTATAAAATGCGAAGATGGCTCAGTCGGCAGCGGCAGCAGTAACACCGAACATCCTACCCGTCGTCTGTTCGAATCCAGTCCAGCGTTATTCCCATTGGCCGTCGACGAGAAAGCGTCCCCTACCTGTGAAACAACTTTTAAAAATCAGAATTTCCTGTTGCTGCCCGTTTCAATCATTTTTAAATAGAACATAGGCCACACCCTTTGCCTACTGCAATCCAAGTCGAGCTTCTCATTCCCATTGGCCAATCAGAATTAGTTGATTTGAACTAATGTAAATTCTAAAACTAATGTAAATTCCAAAACTAATGTAAATTTTCAAAACCAATGTAAATTTCCAATGAATCTAATGTAAATTTCCAATGAATCTAATGTAAATTTCCAATGAACCTAATGTAAATATACATCATTTATCATGATACCTTTTGGTACATGATCAATAATGTAAATTTACAGGAATATTTTTTTCTGTGTAGTTTTAAAGCATAAACACTGAAAAAAATCACAAAATACCTTGAAACAACAACACTCAAATTCTCATAATTTACTAAGCAAAGCGAAATTTGGTATTATTTTTCCCTTTTGTTTAGAGTTTTTTTGTTTTTGTTTTTGTTAATTTTCACAAATTCGGTATTTTTTTTAAAGTACTCAAACATTCACAATTTGCAATATGGGTATCAAACGATTTAAAATTTTGCATGCATTTTCACTGGTTTAAAGTTTTTTTTACTAAGTTCTAGTATTTTTGGATATATATGCTCTATTTTTCATAATTTGAGTATTTTACAAAATAAACTCTAAAACAATAAAAAAGCATACAAAATTTCGCTTCATTTGATACTCATATTGCAAATTATGTAAATTTGAGTGCTTTAAAAAATACGGTACTTTGTGTTTTTTTGTATTTATTTTTTGAATCTAATCTTACCAGTTCCTTACTGGACTCGTTTGTTGGAACCGACCGTCGACTAGATTCAAAAATTCAGCAAATTTTATTAACTCGACTGTAAGGCCGTTGCAAATGTTTTCCAAAGTTTATGTCGCCCCCCCCCCCCCCCCCTTCAAAATTAGTCCGAAAAATCAGGGGGCAAAAAAAAGTTTTCATAAATCTTCTATATTTTAATGATAATAAAAGTCAAATCAACTGAAAACAATTTAAAACGCATTTTTCTGCATTGATATTAACCATGTTTGGGCTGGATTATAAATATCTTGAATTTTAATGAAATTCTTACTGCAAAAACCTTTATTTGCAAAAAAAAGAATCGTAAAAAAATGATTGCAAAACAACTGGACAGGTGTATAATGCATTTTTAAACAATTTTTTCATTCAAATGATGAAACCGTGGTTCGTTAATTCAATTTTTAAACTTTTTTTTATTTTTTTTGCCTCCTCCTCGACTTTGGTGGGAGTCGAGGGAAACACTTCAAAAAATATTTGCAGCGGCCCAAACATAAATAAAGATTTAGTCATTTTAAAATTTCGTGATTTTTCAAACTTTGCAGGGTTATTTTTTTTAGAGGGTTACAGTGTTCTACAAAGTTGAAGAGCGGACAATTCCAAAATATTTTGATAGAAAACCCGGCAAAGTTTCCGATTTGAAAAGTACATCAAAGGAGAATGGGCAGATTTGGTCCAAGGATGTACACGAACGGGAGAAACTTCATTCGAAAGATCTCGCCGAGACATGAAAAAAAGTCTTCTGGACGAACTCTCTAAACCCCGGGGTTCAAAAGTTACTAGTTGTTTAAGTTTGAGTATTTTGGGGTAAAATGTACAAAAAAACGTATTTTTGCTATTTCTAAAATCACTCATAAAATCCTTATTTTATTATGGATTTCGATCATCTTGACTTCATTCGACGCGTATCAACAAAAACTTTAAGTTCTGATATGTTTTAGCATGATTGAAACATGACTTCTCTTGTCTTAATACGTTTGAACCGTTTGTGCAATAGGCGTACCATAGAAACAAGTCGAAACTTGAAGATTTTGAAAACGGATCCTACCCAGACTGCTTCAGTGAGTATGGAAGGCTACAGTGCATTGTTGTAACAACTTATTGAGATGTTCTGGGTCATCTAAGAACTCCTTTAAGTTATGACCGGTGGGTCTACCGCCGTAACAAGCAAGAGGTCAGTGATTTGTTACTATGATTATAACCGCATAGCTCCAGTGAGCATGGTATACTACTTTGTTGATGTTTTGAAATGTCCTGGGTCATCCTAGGACTCACTGAAGTTAAGAGCTGTGTGTCTACCACCATGACAATCACGATTTCTACTTGTGTTGACCACTGATCATACCCGCATTGCTTCAGTCAGTATGGTAGACTGCTTTTTTAATGTGTTGGGATGTCTTGGGTCATCCCAGAACTCACTGGAGTTAACAGCAACAGATCATAACTCCAGGGAGTCCTTAAGTGATCCAAGACAGCCCAAGTCATTTACAAAGTAGTCCAACCTACTCTGAAGCTATGCGGGTATGATCCGTGTGCAATACCGGTCGACATCTTGCTAGTTACAGTAGTAGACCCACAGATCTTAACTCCAGGGAGTCCTTGGATGGACTGGACATTTCAAAACATTAATAAAGTAGTCTACCATACTCACTGAAGCTATGCGGTTATAATTAGTGATAAAAAATCACTGACCTCTTGCTTGTTACGGCGGTAGACCCACCGGTCTTAACTCCGAGGAGATCTTGGACGACCCAGAACATCTCAATAAGTTGTTACAACAAAGCACTGTAGCCTTCCATACTAACTGAAGCAGTCTGGGTAGGATCCGTTTTCAAAATCTTCAAGTTTCGACTTGTTTCTATGGTAAGCCTATTGCACTAACGGTTCAAACGTATTAAGACAAGAGAAGTCATGTTTCAATCATGCTAAAACATATCAGAACTTATAGTTTTTGTTGATACGCGTCTAATGAAGACTAGATGATCGAAATCCGTAATAAAATAAGGATTTTATGAGTGATTTTAGAAATAGTAAAAATACGATTTTTTTACCCCAAAATACTCAAACTTCAACAACTTGTAACTTTTGAACCCCGGGGTTTAGAGAGTTCGTCCAGAAGACTTTTTTTCATGTCTCGGCGAGATCTTTCGAATGAAGTTTCTCCCGTTCCTGTACATCCTTGGACCAGCTCCCATACAAATTTGCCCATTCTCCTTTACCAAAAAATTACATGTCCAAGCTCTTTATGTTTTTTTTCGATGAAGAATACGTTTTTCCGGAATTCTGAATACGCCCCTTTGACACCACATTTCCAAAACCCCCAATTTCCCCCTAAACCATCTGAACTCTACATTTCAGACTAATATACTTTCCGGCCAACACCATTAATTTGATGACGGAGCGCTGACATAAATTATGATAATACAGATTGCAACCTAGCGCGCGAGTGTGTGTTTGTGTCCATGTTTGCTAGATATATTTGCGAAAAGTACGATTTGGGCAAACCGAACAGAAAACGACCCAGGCGTACTGCACAAAATTGCATTTCACCGCTGCCATTCTTCGTCCACTCTGCTTAGTAGCTCTCCAAAAAGTTTGCACAGTCGAAAAAGTTGGCTTAATTTTTTGCTACGCTAGATGGAGCGGAATTTTGTAACGGATTGCATACTTCCAGGCGATTTTTTCACTGTCCCTCAAAATTGAAGCAAAAGCAATGCAGTCGTCCCCTCCTCGAGTCGAGGAAGTCGTGTAACATTCTCGAGAGTTTGAACCGAGACGGGGGGACTCACAAGTACACCCGGGTACAGCAAGAAGGTGGATCTTTGGGCTGGTTGAATTTGAATATTTATAGCAAGAGGTTAAACCTTCTTTGCAACTCGCTCTCTGCTGCTGCTGCTGCTGTTCATCGCATCGCAAATTCTTTTTTGGTGCACTACTATCCGGAGTGCGCGACTGCACATTTCAGCGCAGTTCTTCTGCACTTCCTTCCAGGGGAATCACTTTTCCGAGCTGGCTTTTTTGGCGCGAAGTCGCGCAAATTTATTCAGAATATGCTGGGAAATTTCTCAAGTAACAAATTTTGCCGCGAAAATGACATTTGAATTTCAAATGCTTAATTGAAAATAAAAATGTTTCCACTGTCACGTGGAATGAGATTTTCCGTGGTTCATAAAATTGCTCTTCTTGAGCAACGTGAACCGCGAACGGTTCACGTGATTTTAAAGTGAGAGGGGGGTCTTTCGCGATTGACGGCCGCCGATGGCAATGCCCTGGAAAATCGTACAAATCGTGTACATCGATATCCAATTATCGTGTCCATAATCCATTTACTACGGATCAATCAGAGTCGGATCGTTGACGTCGTCGTCGTCGTCGTCCTCGATGACATCGCAATAACCTGGGACGGAGTCCGGAGGTGGAGCATATCGATTGCATATCTGATTCCCGAGACCACATCTAATGCACACCGATTAGAACTGGTGAACTATTCATGGCACTCAGTGACTGGAAGTGTTCTAGAATTGGCCATTGCAGCAATTCCGGGGCAAATGCCTACCAATTGAGGACTATCAGACGGCAATTAAATTGTGTGCGGGAAGACTGGCACAAATCATTGCCTTTGGACAGCCGGCTCAATCGGTTCAATCAAGATGGATGGGGATTTTGGGAAGACGGCATTTCGCTAAGAGGTTTGTCGCAGAGTAATAAATTTTTACCATATTTTAAAACAACTTGAATAAATCAGAACCGCAAAAGCTGTCGACCTTTTCCCGCAAACATTCGCGCGAGATTGGTCCCTTCCGGTGTCAACCGTCTTCAAGCCGCGTGTGAGGTTTGTCGGTCCGTCAAAAGTCAGCAAATCTGCTCAACCCAAGCATTTGCCATGGGAGGAAACACGCATTGACCTATTACACGCACCGTCACCACACGGGGTGGAATGTGGTGGACCCTTAACCAGTGTTCCCCAGCAGTGTTCCAATCTGGCCAAGCCAGACTGCCTCAGCCCTGGCCACGTCACTCAAGACGAGATGCGGAAAAGTGTGGACACTTTTTGTGTGCGCTGCTCTCCGACGATGGCGTATACGAAGAGTAACTGCCATCTAATTAGTGCAATAAGCTGCTCAAGCTGAAGGAGCACTGCTACTTGCTGCGAGCATCATCGTCATCTCTTTGGGAAAAATACCAAAGGTTAAGAATGTGTCGCCAATTCCCGTTGGAATGATGGAACATTTGCATCGCGGGCCATCTCTCACGGTCATATGCTAACCGGCGCGGGAGTCACTTTTCAAAAAGTCTTAGAAAAATTCGTAATAATTTCCTTATAATTTTTCTCTCGTCAGCCTTTTTAAAATGACAATGTCCTCAAATAAATCATGACAACAATTTTGCTTCCTCTTGGCATTCAGAGACTGCACAATTGCAAATTACTACATTGCTCAAATATTCACCTAGAAGAAAACTGTACAAAATGCATCGGTGCGCGCAACAATGCAACAGCGACGACACTGACGATGATGATGATGATGGGGGAACGATTACGTCAATAAGCGGAATGGAATTTTACTGTCCCTCCCATCCATTGAAAAGGGGTTTACAGTCGAATTA
The DNA here is from genome assembly GCF_016801865.2 of Culex pipiens pallens. NCBI lineage: Eukaryota > Metazoa > Arthropoda > Insecta > Diptera > Culicidae > Culex > Culex pipiens. Next base: position 10,498,651 of record NC_068939.1, read on the forward strand.
GTCAGATGTGACGGGCCGCCGGCCGTTTGCATGCATTTGTGGGTTGAGGAATTGAGCAAATTTAGCTCTGAAAATGATGTTGCTTCCAAATATATTCGCAAAAATGTTGATTTACGACATTCGAGCTAGATCTGTTAAGGCTATCTGAAAAATAAACCTTTTAGCATCCACCAAAATTGTTTGTTTGCAAAACTATTGAACAACTTCATTGAACTTTACAATTTTCAATACCAAGCTATGGGACTCCAAAAATGCTTCAACATGATTTGGGATTCTGTAGTATAAGAAAATTAAAAATAAGAAAAAAAAACAGCACGTTAATTCAATAGCAAAAAAATGCAGAATTTTTGAAACTATTTTTATATTTTTTTCGATGAATCAAATCGAGCGTCCAATTTACCATAAGGGTCCCTTTTCAGGCTGCAAAGTATTAAAAACACTTATTTTTGCGAATGTTAAAAATTGTGTAGGGGTCGTACCACCCCTCCGTCACGAGACTTTAAAAAATGGATCGGATTCGTTGTTATGAACAAAAGTTACCCCTATGGACAAAGATTCGTGAAAATCGTGGATAATTCAGGGCAACTTCTTCCAATTTTGTGTGAGTTGGCGAAGAATTACCCATTTAAAAAAAAGCTTTGCTCATAGATTCCTAAGTGTAATCTTAAAAAAGTGAAATAAATTTAAAAGAAATTAAAAAAAATCAAAAAAACTCAAAAAATTAAAAAAAAAATCAAAAAAAAAAAATTAAAACATTAAGAATTTAAGAGATAATCGATTTTTTTAAATTTAAATAATATAAAAATTTGTGAAAATGGAAAAAATATAGTAAAATATTTTTAAAAATAAAAAAAAATATGGAAAAAATACACATCTTAATTTTTTTAAAACTTAAAAAAATGTTTTTTTTTGTAATAAAAAATAAAATAAAAGTTTAAACAAATCAAATCAATTTTTAAAAAACTCAAAAACTAAAAAAAATCAAAGTGGTAAGGCCATTGCAAATATTTTTTGAAGTTAATGTCTCTCGACGTAAGGGGGGGGGGGGGGGGGGGGGTAAAGGTGGGGCATTGGAATTCCAAAAAAAAAAGTTAAAATTTTCAAGTTTTTTGAAAACAAAATTTTTTGGACCAATTTTGAAGAGGGTGGAGGAGGGGGAGAGGCGACATTTAAAAAAATACAATATAAAAATAATTTAAAACATTAAAAAAATGTAAAGATAAAAAAATCTTAAAAAATGTAAACATCGGAAGAATTAGAGCTTGAATGAGTTTTTATTCTAAATACATAAAAAAATTTCGACGGTTTTGTTCGAACGCGAATCAGTTCAATACGGAGCGTCGGATCGAGCTTTTTGTTGAGTTGGGTTCGTATAAGCCCAAGGAAGGTTCCTACGCTAACTAATTGACACTTTGGCCGGAGCATCGGCAAATTGTATGGAGAAAGTTACGTAAAATCATATCGTCGCCGTCGTGCTAACTTGTCATACGTGCATTTTGGGCCAAAATGAGTTAAGAACGCCATTTTGTGCAGCTCACAATGCCACATCTTTTGACCTTCACAGATCCTCAAAATTCGATTTCAATCCTGAGATATCCAATCAAAACAAAAAAAGCTCCGCGGATTTTTGTCACTTTTTATATGAAAGAAGTTTCAATCTTGTCGTGCTATCTTGTCACTCCCTGAAAATTTTGGTAAGTGCGACAATTGGCCAAAGGGATTTCAGGTCAGGATGCGTTTGACGCACGTACAAGTGAGACTACCGTAAACATTTGTAATTATAACTCGGGACTCTGGCAAACAAATACAACCAAACTTCGAGGCAATGCACAGAATGGTCAACCAAACAAAACGTGTTTTTTATTGTTTACATTGTGTGCTCTCGTTTTTGTTTATTCAAGGTCAAACATTAAAACGCGTTTTTCTCGGAACGTCGAAATGGCGGGTGCGACATGATAGCACGACAGCGTCGATATGTTGATCACAGGAGGCTGAATAGACAAAAAATCAAAAAACGTCAACAAACGAAAAAAAAAGCAGTTTTTCGGGTAAGGCATGTATCAAATAAATATTAATTTAAAATTTCAAATCAAACAAATGTAAACAATTAGTGTATCCCGCTTACTTCGATTGACATTGACATAAGGTGTGAGAGGGACACACACAATATTTACATTTGTTTATAGGATCAATCAAAAAAGGTCTAGAAATCAATAAATAACAAAAACTAAAAATGAAGATTATTTTTTAAATAGAAACGGAAAACCCTAAATAAAAAATAAATCTGTATCAAATTAAAACAAAAATAATGATTTGTTTGGATCCAGAACTGCGTTCGAAGTGACAATTTTAACATATTCGAGTGTTTTTTGGTTGGTAAAAGTGTGTGCCTGTTTGATTTTGGAATTTTCAAACTTTATTATTTTGTTTTTTTTTTATCCTAAATTTTGGATTTTTCTGAATGTTTGTTCATGTTTGCTCTCGTCAACAAGAGCCGACATCCAAAAACTCCGAAACACGCATTCAAAACTTTGCTCCCGGCTTGCCGGTACTTGTCGGGTATCAGAAAATGATTTCCCAAATTGTTAAATATCCAAAATTGTTAAAATTTGTATTGGGTAGCAAATTGCTGAACATTCGACATTTTCGAACAAGCTTCCCATGCGCCAGTGCCAACGCACACCGCGGGTTTGGTTTTCTAGCTTCGGTACGTGCCTGAACCCATTTTTGTATTGGTATCTTGGTACATCGTACCAGCGCACCACGACACTCTCGGCTCGCCCCATCGGTGTTGTGTCTGGCACTCACCCATGGCATGCACCCTTACCAAAAATCATGACTTTTTGAGTTCCAAATCCCACTTTTCATACGATTTTTTGAGTTCAGGTACTACAACCATAAAAATGGTTATATGGGTTGAACTGAAAAATTCGTATGAAAAGTGGGATTTTGAACTCAAAAAGTCATGATTTTTGGTAAGGGTGTGAACCCAGCGTGCCGTGGTACGCGCCGTGGTATTGAACCCGTTTTGTACCGCCAGCGCATACCACGGCACGTACCTCGGCTCGTAACGAGTGAAGCACCTTGGCTCATATACCGGGTTTATGCCATGGGTGAGTGCCAGACACAAAACCGACGCGGCAAACCGAGAGTGTCGTGGTGCACTGGTACGATGAACCAAAATACCCTCGGTTCGTGTGAGTCGGGTACGGGTGTAAACCGAACAAAGCAGGCGCAAAGCAAACCCGAGGTGCAAGTGTACCGCGTGTACCGCACGGTGCAGGGAAGCTTGTTTTCGAAAAATGTTTAATCTTTGAAATCTTCAATAGGATTTAAAAGCTTTTTAAACTTTCAGCATTTCTAGACATGAATCAGCGCATAATTATTGATTTTGAAGGTAAACAAGAGCAAAAATTTGATCTCGATATTCATAAGACGAGAGCAAATTTGATTTTTGCACCCCAATTTGCATCACTAGTTTCTTCATTGTTGATTTGAACTTTGGTTGGTGAGATATGGCCTTGCAAAGATTTAAAATACCAATAATTGCCAATTAAAATATATTTTTCAAAAAGCTTTTGTGAAGAATTTGAGAGTGTTGTTTAAGTTTATATTCAGAGTTTTATTTGAAAAGGACCAATAAACTATTGTCTTTCATACGTTTATATGACCTAATCAAAAAAAAAAAAAAAAAAAAAGGAACTCTAGATACCGTCAGTGGGGGTGACATTGGGTCTGGGGGGTGAGATTGGGTCAAGGTGATTTTTTACGGATTTTACCATTTCTCAGGTTCTTCTCAATGAAACCGAATTCTGTTAAAAGGGTTGTGTAGGGGACATCTTAAGATGACTTCGCTGAAAAAATCTCGTTCCTGGAACAAATCCTGTTATTTTGGCAGCTGTCTAAAGTTGAGGTACGTTTTTGGCCAAAAATGACCTCTCGAAAAATCATTTTTCTAATATTTTTGTAAAAATGGCTCGAAAACTACCCAAATGTTTGAAAATCTCCACTTCAAACATTGTAGCATGTCAATACGATTCCCTCGAACAAGAAACACTGTTGGATGACTTGTTTTTACCATATCGTTGTATTTGAGCATCACTTTAGTTTCATTTGACCCAATGTCACCCCCTCTAAGGGGTGAGATTGGGTCAATTTTCAAATTATTGGCATTCAAGGTAGTGTTCATCAAAATCCACCATATTTTGGGAAAATGTCAATAAACTATCTTAGAACAAATCTACGTTGAAAGATTTTCGATGTTATTCAAATTGTTTTTGTTATTGAGAAATTACGAGAGGTGTATCGTTTTTTGACCCATAGTCACCCCCACTGACGGTATGTTTTAATATGCTTATTTCTAAGGATTTTTATCTGTCACCGAAGAACTGATTGTTTATCAACGTTGCGAGATAACGATGTTGTTGTTGTCAGCGCAGTCGAATACGATCCTTGAAGATTACGCCCGCAACTCAATTCGGCTCAAAATCGACGTGAGTCTACAAAACATGATCACAACAATGTAAACTTCCGGCAATTCCACCCGATTACAAATTGGCTCACCGGCTTACAAATTACAAGCGGCCTATCGCCGAAGTGACCAAAATCCCCCCAGATCACCAATTCCACTCAGTCGTGAGGAGGATTTTGACCGGAAATTAATATATGAATGTGGCAACGGAGCTTATAAGCCCGGGTGTGTGGTCAGTGTGTACCGGGAGTGGACACTTTTGATGGGTGCGCTGGAACCCCGGTTTCCTTTGAAGGACCCGAGAAAATCCCCCGGTAAAATGTGCCATAAGCACCGAGCTTTTCCTCTTCTGCACGGTCCTGCTGGGTCCTGATTGGGAACGGATTTCTGTTGGGGCTGTGGTAGTTGGTGGTCATGTTGATGTTGTGAGTAAAAACAAGAGTCCCGTCAGAAGTGTAAGGGATATATGGGTGTAATGTGTGTGAGGCAGTGGGTGCGTTAGCATACACGTGTTTGAAAGACCAACAACAATCGATAGTCAAGTGTGTGTGTGCAGGGTTTGTGTTTGTGGTATGGTGACCGATGAGCCTGAGGCCGATCGAACCGGGACAGACTTCCGAAGAGAGAGTCAGATCCTGGGAAAAAAAGGGCAAACTTTAACCAAACGACAGCCAGCGTTGGTTTGTCTTGTGGGTGTGAAAAAGGGAGCAGCAGTCTGGGAAATTTGAGGACCATGACCGGCCTCAAACGTGTAGGCGGAGGCGGAGTTGGCTCCGACGAGGTGCCAAAGTATCTCTTTCCATGTTTACTTTTACCACGTACAATCGCACACACACCGTGTGTGTGTGTGTTTGTCTGGGAGGCCAGTAGTAACAGGGACTATGAATTGCAACCCACACTCGCAAGCGTTGAACCAGAATTCAACGAAACGAGGCCGAGTTTTTCCTTCGCGGAACATACACACATTTTTAATTTATGTTTTCTGTTTTCACTTGGATTCACCCCCACTCCCGCTTGCCCCTCTTCAACGGTTTTGCCTCTGTTTGGGTGCTTTTTTATCATTTTCGTTTGTACTGCGAAAATGTTGGAGTTTTTCTGTGGAACAGCTCACATACATACACACACACTGAAACACGCGTGGCTGGGTGGTGTTGCAGTTGGTAGTAAGTCTTGTAGCGCTTGTGTGTGTGTGTGTGTGTGTGTGTGTGTGTGTGTGTGTGTGTGTGTGTGTGTGTGTGTGTGTGTGTGTGTGTGTATTGTGGGTGCAAAACATCGTGTAGCGAGTTGTAGAGCACTTGTTGAACTTCAGCTTGAAACACACTTGATTTGCTTTTAGCTTTTGCGTGGAAATTGAGTGTTTTAAGACATTTCAACATTATTTCATTCAGATTACGTTTTTTAAAGCAAAAGCAAAAGCAAAAGCAAAAGCAAAAGCAAAAGCAAAAGCAAAAGCAAAAGCAAAAGCAAAAGCAAAAGCAAAAGCAAAAGCAAAAGCAAAAGCAAAAGCAAAAGCAAAAGCAAAAGCAAAAGCAAAAGCAAAAGCAAAAGCAAAAGCAAAAGCAAAAGCAAAAGCAAAAGCAAAAGCAAAAGCAAAAGCAAAAGCAAAAGCAAAAGCAAAAGCAAAAGCAAAAGCAAAAGCAAAAGCAAAAGCAAAAGCAAAAGCAAAAGCAAAAGCAAAAGCAAAAGCAAAAGCAAAAGCAAAAGCAAAAGCAAAAGCAAAAGCAAAAGCAAAAGCAAAAGCAAAAGCAAAAGCAAAAGCAAAAGCAAAAGCAAAAGCAAAAGCAAAAGCAAAAGCAAAAGCAAAAGCAAAAGCAAAAGCAAAAGCAAAAGCAAAAGCAAAAGCAAAAGCAAAAGCAAAAGCAAAAGCAAAAGCAAAAGCAAAAGCAAAAGCAAAAGCAAAAGCAAAAGCAAAAGCAAAAGCAAAAGCAAAAGCAAAAGCAAAAGCAAAAGCAAAAGCAAAAGCAAAAGCAAAAGCAAAAGCAAAAGCAAAAACAGCAAAAACATCAAAAACATCAAAAACATCAAAAACATCAAAAACAGCAAAAACAGCAAAAACAGCAACAACCAGCAACAAACAGCAACAAACAGCAACAAACAGCAACAAACAGCAACAAACAGCAACAAACAGCAACAAACAGCAACAAACAGCAACAAACAGCAACAAACAGCAACAAACAGCAACAAACGGCAACAAACAGCAAAAACAGCAAAATTAGCAAAAACACCAAAATCTTCAATTCCATCGAAAATAAAAATTTAATTTGAATATGAAATGAATATGAAATGAATATGAAATGAATATGAAATGAATATGAAATGAATATGAAATGAATATGAAATGAATATGAAATGAATATGAAATGAATATGAAATGAATATGAAATGAATATGAAATGAATATGAAATGAATATGAAATGAATATGAAATGAATATGAAATGAATATGAAATGAATATGAAATGAATATGAAATGAATATGAAATGAATATGAAATGAATATGAAATGAATATGAAATGAATATGAAATGAATATGAAATGAATATGAAATGAATATGAAATGAATATGAAATGAATATGAAATGAATATGAAATGAATATGAAATGAATATGAAATGAATATGAAATGAATATGAAATGAATATGAAATGAATATGAAATGAATATGAAATGAATATGAAATGAATATGTAATGAATATGAAATGAATATGAAATGAATATGAAATGAATATGAAATGAATATGAAATGAATATGAAATGAATATGAAATGAATATGAAATGAATATGAAATGAATATGAAATGAATATGAAATGAATATGAAATGAATATGAAATGAATATGAAATGAATATGAAATGAATATGAAATGAATATGAAATGAATATGAAATGAATATGAAATGAATATGAAATAATTAATTTTTTAATGGCAACCAGAAAATGGCTGCAACTTTTTTTTAAGTCAAATAAGATTAGTTGTTTTTTCCAGGTAGAGATCTTGTGATGCTTCAGATCTAATAAATCTGTTTTTTTCTGACCAGATCATTAGAATTCCAGTTTCAAAGAACTTTTACTCCCAAAACATTCCCGCCGCAATGAACGGTTTGTTTATTTTGATTGGTGGCCGCCAAAGCAAAACAAAGTTTCGGTTTTCTCAATTTTTACCTACTATTTTGTTCTTAAAGCCGACACTCCCTCGCGCCGATCTGTTTATGTTCTCACCGGAGAGTACCCAACCGTCCATCGACGTCAGCAGTGCATAAAAACACACTGTCGGAGATCGCCGACCGGAGATACCCTCCCCGGAACCCCGCCGAACCCCGGGGGGATTATTCCAATTTTCGGAGAACAACTCTTTCCTCAATGCACTCCTTGATACTGCGCGACGTCCCCGGCCATTGACGCGCGAGCGTACTCACACTGGGACACACGCGCTTGAAATTAAGGCCTCCAAACCAACGTCGTCGTTGTTGCAATCCGACCGTATCGGACCGTGCTGTGTCCTAGGTCATGGATTTGTGTTCGTGGAGCAGGAGAGGGAGGTTGAGGAGTAGGACGCCCGTGACTCGCATTTTCCACCTCGACGACCTCGGCCTGTGCCAAGTTCAAGACTCCGGGAGGAAGTGCTCGTCGCCGCCGTCGAAGACGGAGAGTGTTTCATTCTTAAACATAATCAAGTAATTATGTGCAATTTTGTATGGCGCGCGGGAATTTGCATATTTACTTTGCTGGGAAGAGCGTTTGGACTTGGTTTGGACGGCTGATGGGTGAGCTCTTATTCCCCGGGACGCGGCGTAGATCGGTTTCGTGCAAATCGTAGCTCAACGTTGATTTATGGGGAGTTGATACGTTGAAGATGTCTAAGTGGTTGTTTTTTTTGCTCAGAATAAATTTAGAACTGTTCTAACTTTTCATTTTTGATTGAAGAAAGACGAGATTTAAAAAAAAATGCAAAAATAATCCAAATATGTTAAAAAATTGCTGCTTACTCCAACTGTTTCTACATTTCGTTCAACTTCTCGACGTCAATCCAAAAAGTAGAACAAATTCTAATGCAGCTTTAATAAGCATTGTCAGCACTCACAACAAGAAGGTCCCTTGTGAGGAACATCCAAAAACAGAGCAGTGACACACGGGTTGAACCAGTTCGGCTAGGTTCATGTGGATGTCTGTCTTGGCTTGCTAAAACCTTTTGGCCTGACATATTTCAGCAACTTCTTCCCCAAAACCCCTCACTCATCCCCTCTCAGGGGAGTTTGAGGCTTGAACTCACAGCATTTTTCTGCCTGCCTAATGTCAACGTTTCCGTTTGCTGCCAGTTTGCTTTTTCTCTGCTACTGCTACCATGCCACTCTTCCGTCAGTCAGCCTATGTCTGACCCCCCCTCCACCCCTGAGGAGGTAAATAGCGATACACATTCCCCCCCCCCCTTAAAAACATTGCTAAACGACGGTCGTCGCCGCTGCCTTATGTGCAGTGAAGTTGCATTTTCCTTGTGCGACTTTTGCCTGCAGTTTTCCCCGAAGAGTTCTCTGGCTTGGAAAAGTGACGGGCCCCACAACAGAAGGGGGTAAACGTGGGGCTGATGCTGACATTTTTTTTTTGTTGTTGCTAAAATATGTGAGCCTTCACCTTCGGAAGTGGTCGCGGGGTTTGTGGGGAGCGGGGGGAATTGTGGAAATGAGAAGGAAAACCGTATGGAAAGGAAGCGCAAAGTTAAGAAGTTAAAACGGGATGAAAAATAAACTGATGATTTGCACGGAGAGAAAAGGTTTCATTAAAACTCACAAAAATGTATGTACATAAATGTATATTCTCCACGAAAACAGCATGATTCGAAAAATCGGGTTCAAAAGTTTTTTGGGGGTTCCTTAGCCAAAATAATTAGTCTCGTAATTTTTGGTTTGGCCATTAGGGTGACCCACGCCGTGTTAGGGTGGTCCGAATAATGATTTTTTTGTCGATTTTCGCAAAAAACACATTTTTCAAAAAATCATAACTCCGCGCCATTTCAACCAATTTTAGCTGTTTTGGACGCAAATGAAAGATGGTCTTTTAAGGAAAAAAAGTTAAAAGTTTCAAAAATCTAGTCTTATACCTTAAAAGGTCGTATGAAAACTTGAAATGCGGTTTCTTTTCAAATCATGCTGTTGTCGTGAGGAATTGCTGTATAGAAAAAATTGAAATATTTTTTTTCTATATTCAGAAATATTGGTATTGGCTACATTGGCTATGAAAACTCATCCAAACTTAAAAAAATTAAAGTGTTTTGGAATCGGGAAGTTGTCATCTATCCATTGCAAAATAAAAGAGAATTTTCATAAAAATACCTACTATTCCTGTATTTTGAAAATTCAATGTTTCTCGAAAAATACTCAAAATTATTGTTTTTGGAATATGGAAGTCAATTGATCCAGATTTTTTCATACATTTCATGAATTAAAACAAACATTTATACAAATACTAAAAAATTTTACAAAATTAGGTATTTTCAAAAAATACCACAAATTTAAGAATTTTACAATACACATAAATTTCGAAATAATAACACATTTTTTTTAAATACTCAAAATTTTCACAAAAATACGTATTTTCGAAAAAAAAGTAACTATAAATTTCAATTTTTAACAATATGGACATCAAATGATCAGAAATTTTTATACATTTCGATAGTCAAAATATTTATTGAGTAATACTAAGGCTTCTCACAAAACTTCGTATTTTCGGAAAAAAATACTGAAAAATTTAGATATTTACAATATGGGTATCAAATTTTCGAAAGTAGTTATAACACACATTTTTGAAAATAGGAAAAATTTCAGCAAAACTACGTTTTTTCGAAAAAAAATCTATTTTTTTTGTTTTTTAAATTATGAGTATCAAATGATTGGGATTTTCAAAACATTTCGAAAGTAATAACACTTTTTCTAAATAGTAAAAAATTACACCAAACTACGTAAAGTCTAGTCTCCATTATCCGAAGGTTCGAATAATCGAATCAGTAACAAAAAAAATTATATTTTTTTATTTTCTTACTTTAACATTAAATTTGAGTTCTGTGACCCCATTTTAGTTAAATTTGGATAGTTGTTTGCCTATTAAATTCAAAAATGCATTTTTCCAATATTTTATCACCGCCATTTTTGCCACCATCTTGAATTTTTAATTTCTGAATACCTTTAGAGTAGTTCAGTCTACAGTCCAGACTCGATTATCCGAAGACCTCGGAAAAATTTCACTTCGGATAATCGAGTCTGGACTGTATTTTTAATAAAAAAAATATTTTTTTTAATTTTGGTTTCAAATGATCGGGATTATTTCATTTATTTCAAAAGCAATAACACAAACTTTTGGAATCATTCTAAATTTTCACAAAACTACGTATTTAAAAAAATACAGAAAAATCAGTTTTTATTTGATTTGAAATTATTTGATAACCATTTTATAAAAACTGAAATTTTGAGTATTTTTTCAAAAGTACTTAGTTTTGTGAAAATTTAGAGAATTTTCAAAAAAAACTATTGAAATGTTTGAAAAATTTCTACCCATTTTGAAAAAATGCATTTTTTTTTTCAAAATTACGTAGTTTTGTGAAAATGTTGAGCATTTCACAAAAAAAAATTATTACTATTGAAATATTTGAAAAATATTCCAATTATTTTTAACCCATTTTGAAAAAAAATGAATTTTTCAAAAAGACATAGTTTTGTGGAAATGTTGAGTTTCGCAAAAAAAAATTATTACCCAAATTGTAAAATAAAGAAATTTTGCAATGCATTTTCAGAATAAAGGAAAAATACGTATTTTGTGAAAATTTTCATGAAAGACCGTTGCAAATATTTTTTGAAGTTTATGTAATAGAGGGCGACATAAATAGTAAAAAAAAATCAGCTTAAATTATATACACCTGCCTAAACATTATTTATTTTTCCACTCAAAAAGAATGAAAACAGACGAAATCATGAAAAATCGTTTTAAAAAGTCAAAAATAACGAAAAAAATAATGAACTTAACAAAAAAACTTTCAGTAATCCCAAATATCTTTGAATTGAAGCAATAATAAGAATTCCATATCTTACGTTGAAAATAATAAAAATGTAATTCTTTGACTGAAAATTTATTCAAAGAAGGAGAATCGAAGAAAAAAATTGGGAAGGAAGAATGAGGACCTGATTGAAGAAAAATGTAAAATTGTAATGGCCTATTACAAACAATCTTATTTTATCATAATCAAAAGAATAAAAATGGTTGAAAAGTCAGGTATCAGTTATGTTTTCCTTCCATAATATTTGAACAGCATTAGAAGTGGTATCTTACTGTTTTAAAATTAGATTTTAATTTTTGTATTTATTTATAATTCCTGACGATACCTTTTTGTTCAAATTGTTTGAAAAATAGGATATTTACTAGGATGTAACAAAAATGACTTTTTGGCGGGCATTCAGGGGTTTGTTCCGGTGGGCATACTGAGCCCAAATCCCAAATATGAGCTCGATTGGACGTAACAGGAGCTGGCGCTCCGCCCTTCAATTTAAAATGGGATTTAACCCGTAAAAATGATTTTTTTCAAAAATGAAAATTTTTGAGGCATTTTGGCCATTGAAGCGTTTACTAAAAACATCAATGGCATGTAGGCCAGATCCTTGCGCATCTTTTGGTATATATAACATTGAAGTTTGGAGCACCCTGGAGCTCGGTACAGACCTTCAAAGTTTGGAATTTTTTCGAAAAACCGGCCCCGGCAAAAAAGATATGCATCGCGTCTCGCGACGCCCGAGACGCCATTTGATTTTGCTGGGACCGATTTTTAGAAAAAAATGCCAAACTTTGAAGGTCTGTACCGAGCTCCAGGGTGCTCCAAACTTCAATGTTATATATACCAAAAGATGCGCAAGGATCTGGCCTACATGCCAGTGATGTTTTTGGTAAACGATTCAATGGCCAAAATGCCTAAAAAATTATCATTTTTGAAAAAAATCTTTTTTTACGGGTTAAATCCCATTTAAAATTGAAGGGCGGAGCGCCAGCTCCTGTTACGTCCAATCGAGCTCATATTTGGGATTTGGGCTCAGTATGCCCACCGGAACAAACCCCTGAATGCCCGCCAAAAAGTAATTTTTGTTACACTCTAATATTTACCTTCGACATACAAATATTTTTTCGTTTAAAATGGTTTAAAATGTTCGTTGTTGAATAATTTTGATATGGTTATCATTTTTAATGTAATCGGATACATTTCCAACTCTCAAATCAAATCAATTTGGAAATTGACTACAAACTTGTTATTTTTTTGCCTACATGTGATGTGTACAGTTTACAACAAAAAACATGGTATTTTGAATCTAGGAATGGTTACACCAGAATCAACTGTGTTTTATTTTAAAGAAATGTGTAAAATTATATTTTTTATGTGTAATTGATCTTTTCCAACCTAAGATGAGTGGTGATGTTTCTTTATCAAATTTTAAATTTTTAATCTCATCGTCATAAAAATCAAAAGAATTAAAAACATAAATAAAAAAACACTTTTGCAAAAATCCCACTGTGCCAACTTTTTCGAACTCTGCCATGACTCGACGAATAATCTTCGCTTTTTCATTCGGCGATGTCAACTTCGTCATCATCGTCTTCTTTCGTCAGCCCCTGTCTCTCCTGTGTTCGTCCCGGAGGTGATGAATGGATTGGTTTTGTTTTATTTTTCTTCTTTCTAAAGAGACTATTTTAAGAACCGTAACACAATGCGGAGCAGCAAGTCCACGGGGTTGACGACAGTGATCCCGCGTCCACGTCAACACGCGCGCAAGGTTGACAAATGATGAAGTTTCGTTTCGGGACGGTGCATGTTCCGGTTAATCCGGCAGAACGCGTATTCGAGAAGATTACACGAGCATGCTCTACTACGTTCAAGTGATTACGGGAGATTCTGTTGGACAACTTGTTGCTAATTGCAGCATCAGCAACATCAAACGAGGAAACATTTCCAAACAACAAACTTCGCGGAAGAAACATGGAATGTGCGCGCAAACATCTGTCCGTCAGACTCCAGTGAGTTTCGTGAGGGGACAACCGTGGGAGGAGGGGGGAGGGGTTGGGGGTCTACATATGTTTCCAACGTTTTTATAACCTGCTGCTTGTGCTGCCGAGCTTCCTGTTGTTTCGTCGTGAAACCAAGTTCAGCTGCGAAGAAGACGTGTGAGAAGTCAATCTTCATAACGATAATGTGGGCTGCCCCCCCTCTCATTTAGTATGTGTGAGAACAACCATGAATGTCAAAATAAATCCAGCGTTAATTGCCAGCACGAGCTGAGGAATTTGTTTTTTTCTCACTCGTTTGTGTTTTATGCCTCACGAAGCACGACCAACAGTTTGTCACAATAATGAAGTCGTTTAAAAATAAATAAATTTAATATTTTGGAAGCACGTGGGTCGTTGAGGGATAATAAATGTCATCACTGGCTCAAAAATCACAGTTTCTTTAGAGATCGCCGTCATTTACGTACTTCCCCCAGATGAAAAGGATGAAAAAAACAGTGAACTTAAATTTACCTGCTTATCTCAACTTATCACACCTGCGTTTTTGTTCCAAACTGGGCTAGTGTAGCAGTGTTGCCAGTGCTGCCACGCGCTCCAAAAAGGTGGCCACGGTACTCGAGTCGAGTGTCGGAGCGTAAAAATGTACTTTTTTGCTGTTTTGCTCCGGGTGGATCTCCCTGGGTCGAGAGTTGGCACAGTTAGGGATGCTGGGAGTTGAATCAGATATTTAGCTTGCAAATGCAAAGCGTCAAGAATTTTCGGGTTTGGTAGAGCCTTAATGGAAATAACTAGATAATTTGATGCATTTGAATGAAATTTAATTTCTTTTTGAGTATTGATTTTCAATTTGGTTATTTATATTCTTCCCATAAAATTTTATTAGGGGTTTAAGAATGGTCAAAGGATGATTTTTAAATTTTAATCAAATTTGTTTTTTTCTATGTAACTTTTGAAATAAAAGGCCCTACTCACCAAAAATCGGATTTTCCAAAATTTACACTACATCAAAATATAATATTTCCTTTGATTCTTAAAAACATATTTTGATTTGTGAACCTGTGCATAATTGAAATTTTGGCTATTATACCAAATCAAATATTTCGAGAAAAACTCGTAAAAATGTCGCCAAATCGTCGCGTGTGTGCTACTTGTAAAAAGATAGGACGTGTCACAAGATATCACATAAATCTGATTAAACTATATTCTGGTTAACATTAGAAAAATCTAGCATTCCCAGACTTATCTGACAATTTAGCAACTCTGTATACGGACATTAATCGACGCAAAATTTCGTAAGGATTTTTAACTAAAACATACTGTGTAAAAGTGGAATAGTTAAATTTTCACAAATTTCCGTGTTTTTAAAAGCCATATTCGTATTGACGGGCACCGATTTTAATGAAAATTTCAGCGTTTGTTGATCTACACAAAATATGAACTCATCCCAAATATGAGCCATTTACGATGAAGAAAAGTGATATAAAACACCCATTCAAAATTTTGTGAAAATGTTCCAAATAAATAGTCCAATTTGTTTAGATGGTCATAACTCAAGTTTGGCAATACGTAAACCTGCTCGCTTGGTTTTATTTGAAAGACCATTACATGCACTACAACTTCGAATTATAATCACATCTATCGGATTCCTTAATTTTCAATGCTTTCCGCAAGAATATATTTTTTTTAAATGCCTAGTAAGTTTCAAAGTAAGAAAACTCAAATTTTCCACAAAATACCGTATTATGGTTTCGAAGGTACTAAAATTTTCATTATTTTTTATATGGGTATCAAACGAAGCGAAATGTTGTTTGCTTTTCACCTCATTAGCGTTTTTTGCAAAATTTTCACAAATACCTTATTTTTCGAAAATACTCAAATTTTCAAAATTTGCAATTTGGATATCAAACATAGGAAATTTTGTTTGCTTTTTCACCTTTTAAATTTTTTTTGAAAATACAATTTTTTTTTTCATAAAAACCGTATTGTTTCGAAAATACTCAAATTTCACAATTTGCAATATAGGTATCAGACGAAGCGAAATTTGATATGTATTTTTAACTTTTTGAGTCTTTTTTAGAAAATACTATTTTTTTACGAAATACCTTTTTTTCGAAAGTACTTAAATTTCCTTATTTTGAATTTTTCACTCTTTTATAGGTATTTATTTTGGAAAATGTAAAAAAAATCACATAATACCTAAATTTTCTCAAAATACCGTATTTTTCGAAAATATTCAAATCTTAAATTTGCAAAGAGGGCACTAAACGAAGCAAAATTATGTATGCATTTCACTTTATTAGAGTTTTATTATTTTGAAAACTGAAATTTGCACAAAATATCGTATTTTTCGAAAATACTCAAATTCTCATATTTTGCATTATGGATATCAAATGAAGCAAAATTGTGTATGCTTTTTCACCTTTTAAAAGTTTATTTGTGGAAAATACCATTTTTTTTCATAAAAAATCGTATTGTTTCGAAATTTGTTATGTATTTTGAAATTATTGGAATATTTTTTGGAAAATACTAATTTTTTTTACAAAATATCTTTTTTCTTATGTACTTAAATTTCCATATTTTGAATTTATCACTCTTTTATTGTTTTTTTTTTGGAAAATGCAAAAAAATAATATAATACTAAAATTTTTACAAAATATCATATCTTTCAAAAATACTTAAATTTTCAAAAAATTGTGAGAATTTTAATAAAGTGAAAACGCATTCAACATTTAGCTTTGAAACTTATATTGTAAATTTTGAAAATTTGAGTATTTTCGAAAAAATACGGTATTGTTTTTTTTAGTATTTTTCAAAATAAACTATTAAAAAGTGAAAATTTTTGTTTCGTTAAATATCGTTTATATTGTAAATTATGAAAATTTTAGTACGAAAAAAAAAATGCTTTGGGAAAGCCTTGGAAATATAACATGATATGATTGAATTTAGTCGATTTTAGAAAGATTTTAAAAATGAGATATCGTATAAAATCAGCGATAAGACTACGTCGATAGAATAATTGATAACTATTATCGTTGTCGTTAGACGATAACGTTATCTAGGTTAATTTTATCGATTAAAAACCTTTAAATTTTCATAAACTCTTATGATTTTTGTCATCAATACTAAGGCTGTTGCCAATATGTTTTTTTTGAAATTGATGTTCCTCGACTTTGACCATTGTCAAGAGGTGGGGAAGAGGAGCAAAATATAAAAAAAATGAAATCATTTGGGTCGACAAAAAACATATGTTTGCAACGGCTTTAGTGTTAATACCGAAATTTTCACAAAATATCGTATCTTTTTAGAAAACTTTATGCAAAACAATGTTTATTGTAAATGCTAAAATTTTCTCAAAATACCGTATTTTTTTGAATATTCTCATTTTTGTGGTTTGCAATATGGGGTTCAAACAACGCCTATGTTTTTATGTAAAATACTTAAATATTCCCTAGATACATTTTTTTTATTACTCAAATTTTAATGTTTGTGATATGGGTATCAAATGCTGCTAAATTTCGTAAAGATTTTCACTATTTTAAATTTTTTTTTGAAAATATGCGTAATAAAATGAAAAAAAATGATTTAATTATAATCAATTTATTATGCTGCATCCTTAAATACAAAATCTGAAAATTATGAAAATTTGAGTATTTAAAAAAAATACGGTAATTTGTGCCTCAAATATTCTACTATTTTGATAACGATAGATTTATCGTCAACAACCTTGATAGATTTCCCACACGTTTTGGTTCGAAAGTGATCATTCCTACTTTCAAAAATCCTCAGTCAGCAGCAGCACCAACAGTGACACCTTCGCTCTCTCGGTTCCCCTCTAATGACATCGTTCGCGCCTGAAGTCCTCGACAGCTCGCGCCCCGTTGGACTCTTCAGCGTCCGTTTTTTTTTTGTTCCCACCTCCCAGGGTTGACTTAACTCTCGGAAACGGTCTGGACGGACACTCTGACAGTGTCACTGCCTGACTGCCTCGTCATTTATAATATGCACACGTTTCAGCGATACATAACATGATCGTTTATAATTCATAAATGAAATTGTACACACACAGAGTAGAGTTGCACCTTCTTCCTGGACCTGGACCTGGCTGCATGGTGTTGCAGATCTACTACGGGGAGAAATCGCGACGGTGTCACTCCGTTCTGTTTGCAGTGACGGACGGCGCCAAATGGAGGTTGGGAAACAGAAAAAGAGTCGTCTTGTAGACTGAGCTGTCATAAGTGTTTTTTTTAACTACGACTGAAAAGATTGAAATAGAGCAATTGTCTTCAGCATAGTTTTGGAAGATTTCACAAAAATGGCAAAAATCTTAATGATGAACCACCCTAGCGTTGCTGTTGTGGACGCTGTCCTTGCACTCCATCCAGACAGAACCGCTCTCCGCGTAGAACCGGCAAAGGATTTAGGAGACAGCTGTGTTTACTTCGGCAGCGGCGGCTGCCGGCAGTGTTTGGAATACATTAAACCGCCGTGGCAAGTGAAGCCAAGTGCGAGTGTGTTTATGAATAGCTCTCTGAACCTAACCTTGCGCGTCCGGAGATTCTACCTCCACCCACCACCCACACCCCCACGGAGATTGTGAGTGTCTCTCTACTTTTTTAATGAATTTTTATTGAAAAGAAGACCGTCGTCTGCGGCGGACTAGTCTCATGGAAATGCATATTCATGAGAGAGTACAGACTCATCACCGCCGCCGTTGACACACACTACGCGTAATTAGACCGACTTCTAGTCCCGGGGAAGTCTGTTCGCTACCTTTTCCATTTTGAGTGGTCTTTACGCGCCCGAGATGTCAGCAAATTTTAATCGATTTTTTCCACTTTTCTTATTTTCCATTCCAGAAAAATGTTCATCGGAGGACTCAGTTGGCAGACAAGTCCAGGTAGGTCACCCCACCAACCTCCGATTAAGCAGCGAAAAAGTGTCAACCAGATTTGGCCCCGCCGGGGCTAATTGAAGGATTATACCGTCGTCGCGAGGGGAAATTAGCTCCTCTCTAGAGGGACGGAAAATTTGTCGGTCGACAAATTGTTGTAAGCAAATTTAAATTAGTGTGGTTGCACCACAGCCCACTCCCTGTCGGAGTTTCCTCCGCGAAGCTAGAAGGAAAAGCACACCTGAGAGAGAAGTGGGGTTATGGTGGCCACGAAAATTAACTTGTATCTTGTAGGGTGGTCGTCGTCGTCGTTTTAAAGAAGTAGAAGCAGAGGGAGCCTTACTCGCGGGATTATAGGCGAATAAACTAGAAGTAAGAGACAGTTTTATTGGGCCGTTTGCTTGGTTTTAAGGCCGATGGCCTCGTAAATAAGTCGGGGAATTGTGTTAGGCCAGTAATAGTGGAGTGGTTTTATTGCTTTGGGTCATTAAAGTGGATTTGAAATTTCTATTTGTTTGGTATTATTGAGTCTCATTTTTAATAAGCAAATGTTTTATTTTGAAGATTTGTCGAATTACTAATAAAGGAATTTATTATTTTTTATTCCTTGTTTTTAAAGCCACACAGTAAGCTTTAATGTTAAGGAACCTTTTTTGAAATAAATACCAGAGGAAATATATCGATTTTCCGCATTTTAAGCTCGAAAAGTTCTAAAAAAAAGTTGAAAGCTAAATTTCGTTTAAGCTAATTATTGCTTTAAAACAGTCGAAAATAAAATTGAAGGCTGTAATGCAATGCTATAGTGTTGAAAAACCAAAAAAATAGATTGCGTTAAGCACCGATTCATTTCCACTAAATAAATTAAATCATATTTAAAAAGAATTTTTAACCGACTGTTTAAGAAATTCAAAAGCCAATGTTTTATTTTTTTGTTTTATTGCAAGTTTTAACGCCTATTTTCATCAAATTCATGTTTTTTATGTAAAATACTAAAATCTACAGTTTTTTTTTAAATGGTCTTATAAGCTTTTGTCTTTCATAAGTTTCTTTTAACTTTAAAAAAATACTCTATAAATGTTCCCTAAATACATTTTTTTGTTGCTCAAATTTGAATGTTTGTGATATGGGTATCAAATGCTGATAAATTTCGTAAAAAATTTCGCTATTTTACATTTTTTACAAACTATTGTTTTTTTTTGTTTTTTGAAAGGGTATTTAAAAACTATTGTTTTATTACTTAAAACTAAATGTTTTATTTTTTAAAGTTTTATTGTAGGTTTAAAAAATAAATAAAAAAAAACAGACAGGATTGAAATAAAAAAAAACTAATTGCTAAATTATATGTTTTTAATTGGTAAAACTTGTTAAATCGATTTAAAAAATTCAGTATAAATCGTTAAACGAAGATTTATAAACTTTTAAGCAAACTCGCTATTCTAAATGTTTTTGGAAATTTTTAATTTTGAGGCTACAGATTGCGAAAAAAGGAAAACAAAATATTTTCATGAATTCATTACTTTTTTCAAATTTGTAAAAGGAACAAAACTGTTAAAACTTTAAAAAAAATCGATTTCGTCTTTGCAATTAAATTCTGAATATTTTCCATAACAAGTTTTTATGTAAATGAATTTTGTTTCAAATAATTTCAAATTTTCGGAATTTGCAATATGGGTATCTGACGACACGAAGCTTTGAATAAATTTTTAATGTTTTATTTTTTCAGTGATAAATGGAAAAATATCTCGGAGAAAAAAAAATATTTTGAATAATATAACAATAATTCTAGATTACTTTTTCAAAACTACCAATGCGCCATGGGTTTCCTTTGTACATGGGACCTTTTAAAAAAGTAAGCTAGAATTAACATCTACACAACATTTTGCGTCATTTTCACCATATTGCAAATTTAGAAAAAAAATATTTTAATAATTTAAATCTTTAAAAATTTCAAAAACAGTTAAGCACGGTTAAGCACGGACAAGTGCTTAAATGCATCACACTTTTGGGATTGGGGCTATATGGCAGACATTGGTTATAATTCAATGAAAAATTATCCAAACTTCCAAAATGAGGTCAGCTATCCATTGCAACTATAATTACATGAAAATTTTCACAAAAAATTGTATTTTTCCTATATTTTGGAAATGCATGTTTCTCGAAAAAATATTCAAAAATATTGTTATATATTGTTAATATACAATATGGGTGTCAAAAGATCGGGATTTTTTCATTAATTTCAAAAGGTTTAATCATTTTTTTGAAAATACAAAAATATCATAAAACGGCGAATTTTCGAAAAAAAACTAAAAAATAAAGTTTTTTGCAATATGTTGATACCCATATCGGGATTTTTTCATACATTTCGAATGTTGTATCACATATTTTTGAAAGTAGTCAAAAATTTCACAAGACTACGATTTTTGGCAAAACATAAAAACACTGTTTTTTTTTACAATATGATATTAAATGATCGGAATTATTTCAAGCATTCCAAAAGCAATAGTTATTTTTGGGAAATACTCAAAATATTTCACAAAAAGTCGTTTTTTTTTGGATAAATACTTAAAATTTTTGTTTTTTACAATATACAGTCCAGACTCGATTATCCGAAGTTTCGATTATCTGGAGGTTTGTATGGCACTTTGGGTAATCGAATCATGACCAAAAACATTTTTTTTTCATGTTTTATTTTTTTAACTTTTAACATTAATTCGAGTTCTGTGACAAGTTTTTGATTGCCTTTTAAGTCAAAAATGTTTTTTTTTTCAATATTTCAGCCCGGCCATTTTGGCCGGCATCTTGGATTCTAAATCATTTTAGAGTAGTTTATGGATCATGCTTAAGCTCGACAATCAAAAGTTGGGCAACGAAAAAAATATTTTTTTCGTGATTCAATTATCCGAAGTGAAATTTTTCCGAGGCCTTCGGATAATCGAGTCTGGACTGTATATACCAATATTACTAACATAACATGATTGGGGTTTTTCCATACATTTTGAAAGTAATAACACATATTTTACATTCACAAAACTACGTTTTTTCGAAAAAAAAACATTTTTTTTAGTTTTTTGCAATATGGGTTTCAAATGATTGGGATTGTTTCATACATTTCGATATTAATAACTTTTATGAAACACCCAAACTTTTCACAAAACTACGTATTTTAGAATAGATACTCAAAATTACCGTTTTTTATTATTTGGATACTAAATGATAGGGATTTTTTTAATGCAATTGAATGTAATAACACTTTTTTTATTATTAAAAATGTTTACAAAATTACGTATTTTCGAAAAAATACACATTTAAAATTTGGGTATCAAATGTTTCGAAATTAATTATGCATTTATATAGCAATGATATTTTATTTTATTCTAAAAAATTTCACAAAACTTGGTCTGTTCTAGAAAATACCTATTTTTTCCGATTTTCTATGTGATAGAAATTAATTTAACCCATTTTTTTTAATGCGAGAACGTTGCTTCTAATATGAATTGTTTTTCTTTAATTTCAGATTTGTTAAAAAAGTAAGAGCATTCTCATATAAAAGTAGAATTTCTGCAAAAACATTTACTTAAGCCTCTAATAAAAGCTTTAAAAGAAAGTCTGACACAAAATATTTTCATGGAAATATATATCATACATACATCTATATCGTCAAAAATGTCAGAAGTTAGTATGAGCACACATTTAAACTTTTTATAAATCTGTTTGCAGGGCAATAAAATATACATTTTCATCTATTACTATAACTTATCTTTACCAAAATTAAGCTATTTGAAATTTGCAGTTTAAATAAACGGGTGCCACGATATCTCAACACTGCATTGACCAAATCGGCTCAAAATTTTGGTGAATACTCGTTAAACCGGTTCTGTATGCATGATGAAGGCCAATTTAAAAAAAAAAATAAAAAAAGATAAAAAAAATAATGTTTTCTTTAAATATACAATATTGTCAGTTTTTAATTATTGTATTAAATAAAAATTCAAAATCCATCCCATCTCGAGATATCGTGGCACCCGTAAATCAATTCGGTGTTTAGAGAAAAACGTTCACGAAGTTCAGGAGTGATTGAAAATCACCTTTTCAGTGGATTTAGTGAATTTTCTGTAAAATGTAAATTTGTGATTTTCTACATGTATTTAACTCCTTAAGTATTATTAGTTCGAAATATTGAAATTATCTCCAGATGTTAATTCTTGTTTAAAAAAATCGCTTAAAGAACAATGCTTTGATTAAATTAATTTATTCCCTAAAAATATGATTTGGGTTTTTTTTAAGGAAAGCATATAAAAAATAGAAAAAATAAAATAGACCAAGTCTTACTAAGTACTTCATAAATGTCATAAATGTTTCATCACCTGTCCACAGCCGCTTCCCGTGGTCACCTCGCTCAATCGTTCAGCATAGCTGCACTGAATGGAGCTACGTACACACAAGATGACTCGTCAGATCTTAACCCATCAGAATCCCGGCGTGTGATCCTTTGATCAGCTCATCCCAGCTCCTCAGCTCCGACGGTCCGATTTCAATGTAGATTAACCTTTTCAAAAGCAGCGCTCCTTTTCCCTTTTGCCGGAACTCCCACATGGAGCAAAAGAGCTCGCAATATAGAAATAAAGAAAAACAAATCTCGCCAAGATAAGCACAACATGAATGTCTAATGACACGACGATGAAAAGGGGCTGCCCACCTTCCCGGAAGAAACCCGTGTTGACACCCCCCGGTATCGAGATGCCACCGAGTTGAGTTGGGAGACCCCTTTTGTGGAAGATTTTAATTTGAACCTGCACCCCGGCTTCAGCACCCCCGGCAGGTTCGTGCGGCGTAGAGTAATGGGCTGTCTCCGGGTTCTCCCGTTTTGTCTTGTCTCTAGGCTTCCGTGTAGGCCTCTGGTTGGTGGTGCAAAACTGCAGCTTGTGTACGACATGGTGTTCTTTCGGGGCTTAGAAGTTGAGGATGGGAAATTTATCATTTACATTTATGTCAGATACGTTCATTCAGGGACAGCAGTTTGGCCTCGTTTCTTGGTTTTCCATGAAGACTTGTGGAAGGTGGAGTCATGAGTTACACCCATGGAACGGGTGTCAACAACGGAAAAAGGAATAGTCAAATGGTTCTGCAATGATAAATGGTAATTTTACAACCCTGGAGAAGCTTCGAATCCAGATTCGAAACGTTGGTAGGAGCTCCTCAAACCTTAGTTTTGAGTGTACCGCCATATGCTGAATGTCAACAGTCATCCCTCAGCACACCAGGTAGCTCCCCATAGTCCAAAGAGGACCAGCAGCTGGGGGTCTGGAAACGCTCTAATGGCGCGTCATCGTCTGACAGCTCCTCTGCCCGACCAAACTTCCCCAGGGAACCCACGACCATGACTGGGATTTCTTGCACTCCGTGGATGCTCCCCCAGACGAATGACGCGAAGGGAACCTTTTCATAAAATGGTCCACGAAGACAAGCCAGCGGGACCAGAAATGATGTGTCTTGACTTTTTGACGTTAATGTAGATTATTACTGCTGAGGAGAAAAGGCAGATAATAAGTGAAGAATGTGCGCCTTCCGGATCTTTTCCACACACACACATTGCACCATCACCATGATTAATGAACGCAATTCAACGAAACAATTTCATCAATTCAATCAATCATGAGCACGTGTGTGGGAGCGCTAGCAAAGCTGGACAACAGGTGCATCCTCGAGGTCCGCGCGAAATCACTGTGAAAATATTTGATAATAAATCTGTCGGCAAACAAAGCGCGCGCAGCGTGGAACCAACCGGACGGCCCCGGATAGTATAGTAGTGGGGACGGACGTGCCCGGAAGTCCATCTCCTGCCGCGGAGTGCGGTACATTGCTGGATGTTTACATACAAAGCATCTCGCTCCGTGGAACTTGGGATGGCTGGTTGGAAGCTGCTGGCAGGGACGTTTAGGATGAGGTCTGACTGAAATAAGTGGTTATTTTGACGGCTTTGTTAAGTTTTAGGTTACTTTTTTGGTCAAAGTTTCAGAGTCAAGTCTGAGACTGAGAACGCTGATTTTTTTAACCTTATTTATTGGCAAAATTGATGTTGTGAATTTAATTTAAAAAGTTGCTCTTGTTTTTAAAGTCAATGAAAATGATGTTCTATATTTAACGGCGCTAAATAGTTCGATAGCAAGCAATCTGATGAGTTAAGAAATTGATTTTAGTTGAACAGAAGTTATCCAATAACTGGCATCCTGTTTCACCTTAAACTTAAATTTTGTCGCAAGTGAAGGAGAAACTTCTATTGTCTTAAATGCCACATTTTGAGTAAAATTATTTTTAAAAAAATCTCACAATTATCTCCGGAAACCTCAGAATATCAGGTCAGGAACTATCATTGCCAGGATCACATCGTATAATCTTAGGGTACATTATCTGTCAAAGGTTACCAGATTGCTGGTCCAAATTGTTAAAAATACATTTTCAAACGCTCAATTTTCATTTTTGGCAACAAAGTTTTCTCTTAGTAAAATGCATTTTATAAATGAGGTTTGCGGGGTGCGACGGGCGGGGAAAGAACTATACAGTTTTGCCATCCTCACTGAGGTAAAGCAATAATGCTGCTCTAAAAATGAACATTATATAAAAATGCCGTAGACCAACCTCCATGTATACCTAACGGCTCAGAATCGAAAAAAAAAAACAAATTGCTGTGCGTTTGTATGTGTGTGTGTATGAGCGTGCTGATTTTCATGGAAGTCAAAATGTTTGCCAAGTTTTCTCAGCACTCAGGTAAGATTTTAGCTCGGGGAATTTCATTCGATACAGTTTAATATCCCATAGATCACCATTGATTTTTTTAAAAGATCTGGCATCCCTTTAGTACCGTATTCCAGTTTTTGACGCCGGATCTCAATTATCTGTATGAAAACTAAGCCCCAATCCATCATTCGACACATCATTGAATGAGTAATCGAAAGCCCATTTAAACACATCTAAATTTTTGAAGATCTGGCAACCCTGTCTCAAGTTATGACCACTTATACGATATTTATTTAGGATCATTTGGATTTAGTTGATTCTGTACCGAACACCAAGTTTTGTGTATACTTGATTGTTTTCAAAGAGTTTCCGGATTTTATTTGTTGTCCACATAGAAAGGTTAAGTTTAGTTTTTTAAATGAGCTATTATTTATGAAGAGCACCTTTCAATTTGTTTAAAAAAAACTATCTCTTTCAATTATTAAAATGATAAAACTTCAAAAATATTTATTTTTTTCTCTGAATCTGAAATTGGTCAATCAATTTGTCCAAGAATTATTGAAGATTGGTCAATATATTTTTAAGATACAACCAATTTTAGATAAAGAAACAATTAAATTGAAAATTATAAGTGTCAAACAAACAGCACTTAGTTTTATAATTCCAATTTCCATTCGCAAAATTATTTAGTCCAAATTATGATTTCAAATTTCAATTTACGACTACTATCTAAGGGCTGACAGTTGAATGTTATGCTCTTATCAAATGTGAATCGTGAATAAAAAATTAGAAAGCCTTTTTAAATGAGTCAATTTAACTAATAAAAGTGTAAGTGGTTTTCGATCGAATATTTATTTTTACGTCGAAAAAAGTTTTTTTATTTTGATATATTTGAAATGCTCTATTTTTCTAAGTGTTTTAATTCTGCCAAAAAATCTATAAATACTTACTTTGGAAATTACTTTTTTTTGTAGTATGAAGTAAATTGAGCTGAAAGTAGCCAAAAATATATATATTTTTTAATATTTATATACCAGTTTGTGGCAAATCTGCCAAAATTGTATAGTTTGTTTGTACAGCAATTCCCAATATTCGAAAAAAAGTTCTCCGATCGGGCTCAAAATTTTTCTTGGGGTTCCTTGGCCGAAATAATTAGACCCGTATTTTTTTGGCCATTAGGGTGACTTACGCCGTGTTAGGGTGGTCAGAAAAATTGCAATTTTCGTCGATTTTCGCAAAAACCATTTTTTTTAAAAATCATATCTCCGCGCCATTGCATCCGATTTAAACTGTCCTAGACGCAAAAGAAAGGTGATTAGATTGGCTATTTAGGAAAAATAGTAAAAAGTTTCAAAAATCTAGCTTAACATTTGGAAAGGTCGTATGAAAACTTAAAAAAATAGCCAGTCTAATCACCTTTCTTTTGCGTCTAGGACAGTTTAAATCGGATGCAATGGCGCGGAGATATGATTTTAAAAAAAAATGGTTTTTGCGAAAATCGACGAAAATTGCAATTTTTCTGACCACCCTAACACGGCGTAAGTCACCCTAATGGCCAAAAAAATACGGGTCTAATTATTTCGGCCAAGGAACCCCCAGAAAATTTTTGAGCCCGATCGGAGAACATTTTTTTCGAATCGTGCTGTTTTCGTGGGGAATTGCTGTATAGCGAAGCTCCCCACAATGTTATATATATACAAATGAACTTCCATTTCGGTTTTCGTGGAGAATTACTCATCATAATGATAAACATTTTGCATTTTTTTTAATCAGGTTTACAAGGGTGGAATCGAGTTATAAAGGCAAAAAATAATATTTGTCAGATCAAACAGCAACATATTTTTGGTTCTTTCTGGGATCCAAAATAACATCAAATTTGGGAGCGATGGGTTGAGCTTTCAATTGGCGTATAGCAATTTAGTATAGGTGTTTGTTTTGGGAAAAGTTTTAAAGCATATTAGACCGATTCTTAGCGAAGCTACACCAAAATGTCACTTTTTTCAATTTTCAATGTGATTTTTTATATGAAAAATTTCATTTTAATTATGATCTAATAATTGAAATGTGCTTTAAATGCGTTTTCTTATCTGAAATGCCAACAATATTGACCAAATAAGGTCTGCAAGTCATTGAATGGGAGAGGAGTTTTTTCATAAATCTGCTCCTTTCGTTGTCCCGTCACGAAAAGAAATGGCTGGCAAAAACTCAAATCTCAACCAAATCTTTCAGTTCAAGGAGCAAAAGATTCGTTTTTTCAATTTGTGATACTGTGTAGAAGAGCAAAAGTTTTAAAAAATCAATCTGGCAAAACTGTGTCGATTTTGTTGGTGTGCCTTTTAAAATTCCAGTTTTACGATGTTGTCCCGTCACGCTACATTTTCATTTCAGGAGAAGCACAGGTATAATATTGTTCATTATGCATGTCATTTCTATGTTGGAAAATCAATTATCTTTTCAAATATGTAATAACATTGGGGCGTTTCTTCTTTAATTGTGCCACTACAGCCAAAACGCTGAAAAAAACTTGGGAATTTTTTGAAAAGGAGCCGAAGAATCGGTCATTATCAATTTAAACGCTGTTGTTTTGGTTTTTCGAATTTGAATAAAAATAAATATGTTAAATATCAAAATGCAAAAAAAGTTAAACCCAAACAAAGTGTTTATCTTTTTTGGGTTTTATAAAACGTTTATTATTATTATTATTATTATTATTATTATTATTATTATTATCATTTTGATCAAACAATACAGTTCACAATATTTTACTTTCTAATTCTCTCGTCCTACAGATGAGTTCCAAAAACTTGATTGAAAATTAATCTGTTATTCCATCTCATTTCACGTATTCCTTTTTAAAAACAAACAAGCACTTCAAATTGAAAGAAATCGCTAGAATACACAACCACAAAGAAAGCCATGGCCATGCTACGGGCGAAAAAAATGTTTAAATTTGATAATATGGGTTAGAACGATAATACGATATTCAAAAAATGCCTGAAATTTAGTTTTATGGAACAAGAATTTTAAATCAAACGTGGGTAATAACCTAAGTAAAATAAGACAATCACTTTTAATGTTCAAGAATTTGTAAATTATCATCAACTTCTTAAGGAAAATATTGAACGAAAAAAAAAAACTGCATAAAAATTGTGAAAATGAATTTGTACCGATATTATGTAAAAACAATCCATTGAATTAAAATATATACATACATAGAAGGTAAAAAAACAAAGCAGCATAAAGGTTTTTTTTGATTAATTAGGTTGGTACAAATTTTATTAAAAGTTTTTGTCTCCCTCCTTTCAATGTTGGCCCGAAAAATCAGAGGGCAAAATATATTTTTTTCCAATAACTTAAAAATTTCAATAGGAATATAAGAGCAATCAGCTGAAATCAATTTGAAATGCATTCCCCTGTGTTTAAAATTATTTTTAGTATGCCTGGGTTGAATTAGAAATCTTTTGAATTTTTGAAAATAGCACATAGTTTTTTTTTCGTCATAATTTTTGTTTTCCTCAAATCTTACATTTTTTGAAAACTAATGATTGCAAAACAACTGTTATAGTGTAAAATGCATTTTAAAACACTTTTTCCATGTAAATGATGAATCTATGACTTGTTATTTCAATATTTATATTTTTTTATTTTTTTGCCCCCCCTCGACCACGACTAGAGCCGAGGAACAAAAATTTTGAAGAATATTTGCATTGGGCTTACTTGAAACGACTTATTATGACATTTATTTAAAACCTTCACAGGAAATTAGAAAGTTCTATTTAAGTTAAGAGAAGAAGTTCAAAGTATTGTATTTTGATGCCTTTTGCCATGAAAATTGTTTCACACAACCTGACCTTCATTCCACCCCCTTGCTATATCCGTTAGAACAGTCTGGTGCTGCAGCTGCCACGCACCAACCAGCCAGTCGGTGAAGTGATCTGCAAATGAGGAATTGTTGCGCGTAGTCAATCCCGCGGTACTCCTGTCACGCACCGACGGAATCTCCGGAAATGATGTGCTTTTGATTTATTGTGTTGTACGGTATGTGTGCGTATGTTGACACTGTATGTGTGCAACCATCTCTCCCCCTGGGATATGTGTTAATCGTCCCGCATGGAGTTGGGTTGGATGAGTTAGATTTTCAACGTAGTTCGTGGTCAGAGAGGAGTTATTGTTGCAAGAGCCGGGGTATCTCACACGTGCGAAGTGATTACTGTCCGGAGTTATGGTCCGTGAAGAGCAGCCGGGTGATTGAATTTTCCCGCGGGATGGCCGGCTAATGTCATCATGCGGTGCAAAATCATAACTTTTAACGTGTGTTGACGACCGCTAAGGGGGGTTTAATTATTTGTGAGTGCTCGTGTGTGTGCGGTGGAAGTATTTATGGGTACTTTATGGAATTATCTCCCCATGCTGATGTTTGTCATAAAATAGTCTCGATTTAAACGCGAATCGCGGCGGAATCTCGGGTGCAGCACGTGCTTCCCGAGACAGCTTAGCGCATTGTCAAAATATTTACATTTCCACCTCACTTTTCGAAGCAATCCGACGGAGAAACCTAACCTCGGAAACCGAACTGGCGTGTGAGCGCGCGCCAAAATCCTCTCATCATTTCACGCCGGGTTGGTGCCGATGATGAAAAGAAAATGTCATTTGCCAGCACGCTGCTGCTACGACGTCGTCTTCAAGCAGTCTGGGACGCCTTTTTGCCCTGACGGAGGCCCCCGTAATCCTATCATACACCGGGAACATCCCCGCGTCATCGTCGTCGTCTCTTGATCGTAATGACAGACAGGGTGTCGCGCGGCAGAGTGTAATCATCCGTTGATTACATTCACTTGGATGTAGGGCTGTGTGGGGTAGATTGGTTTTCACAAAGTTGTTTTGTCAAGGCTCCACAAGGTTTGGAAAGCGTTCAATAATCTCACAATGTATTCTCAGAAAGTGTATTCAAAGTCTACGCAATTGTGCATAACTCTACACAACTCTACACAAGTCTACACAACTCTACACACGTTTCCACAAGCCTCCGCAGGTATCTACAAATCTTTATTGATCAGCACAGAGCATCGGAATGTGCCCCGTTCCACCCTACTCTATCGCAAGCCATCATCTCCGTTCCTCGTTTGGGAATTGTTGCGTTTTCCGGCGCGTTTTACCCACATCCGTCCCGACACTACAGCAGAGCTTGAAGCGGGGGTAAGTGGAAAGTTTGCGTAGGCGTCATCATCTACCCATCCCCCCTTTAGCCCAGGGATCCTTCCAGGCCGCCGCGCAATAACGACCCATTAGTAATTGCCACGTCGTCGTCGTTGATGGCAAACTAAGGAGACTGCGTCTCTCGAGGGATTGATTGCAGGCTAGTGTCAACTAGCTTCCTGTTGGTGATGGCCAAGGCGTTGATTGCACGAGAATAATTCAACCCGGGGCTTGTCTGGCTGGACGGGTCTCGGACTGTTCTTTTTTGGACCAGGGTTAGACTAGGTCAGCGGGGCAGGGATTAGGAGGTGGATTATTGATTACTTAATCAATTTTTGCCCAATCACACATGAAACGCTAATGGCGATAGGCAGGGCTGGTTTTTCCGGCGACCGGATCGTGCTATTCTGGTCCTCACTGTGGGGATGTTTTGTGCTTTGTAGTTTGTTGGACGGAGTTCTTGGGTGGTTCTTTGAGACAAGAATTATAAAAATACAAAAAGCCATGTTCTAATACAAGACATGACAAATACAGGACAACTATCGAATGAGAGACAGAAAAAGTTGACTTGTTGAGATTGGGCCAAGAATGAGACAAGCTTGAAACAAGAGTGAGACAACAGTGAGAAAAACGTGAGACTAGCGTGAAGCAACAGTGAGATAAACAGTGGGACAAAGAGTAGGACAAGGAGTGAGACAACGACTGCGACTGAGACTAGAGTGAGACAAAGAGTGAGACAAAGAGTGTGACAAAAGTGAGACAAGTGTTGAAGATAAGACAAAGAGTGAGACAAAGGCTTAGACAAAGACTGAGACAATGACTGAAACAAAGACTGAGACAATGACTGAGACAATGACTGAGACAAAGACTGAGACAAAGAATGTGACAAAGAGTTAGTCAAAAAGTGAGACAAAGAGTGAGACAAGAATGAGGTGAGACTGAAAAAACAATTAAGGATTTTAAATGGACGTCTAAATCGTAAATACGATCTTCTAATGATACAAGAATGAGACAAGGCTGAAACAACGGTGGGACAACCTGTGTTACTTTTTTTAAATCTAAAAAACCGATAAATAAATAAATGTCAGAACCACCCCACGAATCAACGGATCAGCTAGTTCCGATGACAGTGGTCTATGTATACACATACATGGTGGGACAACCCACCGTAGGTAGCGTGAGAACGAAGAAATCGCACATATTTACTCGCGCCATTTTGAGCCTATTTTTAGAAAAAAAGCCGACACACATCGATTCACATAAAAGTTGGCTTGGTAAACTTGGGGGTAGTTTTTCATTGCGGGGTGGTTGATATCTACTACCACATCGAGCTTTGTGTAGTCAGTGGCAGTGCACTTTCTTTTGCGGCTGGTCGATAGCGTGTCATTGGCTGAACAATTGATTATATCGGAAAATTGGAAATGGATCTCCGAGCAAAACTTTGGAATGGTCTTGAACGATTTTAGAGATATCTCAGTTCATGGAACAAATTTCTACTTCGCTGATCTTCTTGAAAAAATCTTTAAAAAGTTCAACTTCAACTTTGGTCGCATTGCCGAAATCACCGAGATTACTTCCTTTCATCGAGTGACTTTTCGGTGAACTTTTGTTGCCAAGTCCGAAAGAAAAACCCCAGGTTCACATCGCCCAGTAATCTTCTTCGGAAAGACAAACTATACATTTTCTCGTTTTCCCTACAACTTCAAGATGCAATCCAACCACCAACATTCCAACAGCCGTCTCGTGGTACCGATGTCAGCTTTGTGTGTTTGTAGTACATAATCATAAAATATGCCATCGAAAGAATCCCAACAAAATAGACGGCAAATGCAAAGCAAATTGGACTTCTCCCGAGAGGAGGGTGGTGGCTACTTACAGTTGTGCTGAGTCGAAGTAAATCAAGGGTCGCAAACAAGCCTTGGCTGTCCCGTGTCTGGTGACCCACTGCGGTGAACTGCCGGGGATATTGGGTCGAAGGACAGGACCGAAACGTGCGATGTTTACCGAATTTTTACTTTGGTCCCACCGCGCAGACGATGGGACATTCGGTTGTGGGGGGCACTGTAGGAAATTCTTGAATGTTGATTTGAAGATTGGGACAAATATACGATGACTGCAAAAAAAAGCTGTGTGACTAGACTGAGACAAGAAAAAATAAGCATGTAATACAAGAGTGATACAAAGCGTGAGACAAAGAGTTATTATTAGAGTTAGACAAAGAGTGATAAAAATAGTGAGACAATCGCTAAAAGAAAAATTAAGAAAAAGGTTGAGACAACGAGTGAGACAAGAGTAAAACAAGGGATTAAACAAAAGATGAGACAAAGATTGAGGTAAAGATTGAGACAAAGATTACGACAAGATTGAGACAAAGTTTGAGACAAAAAGTGGGACAAAGATTCAGACAAAGTGTGAGACAAGTGTGAGAAAAAGAGTGGGACAACAAGTGAGACAAAGAGTGAGATTCAAAAGGTTAAGGTAAAGATTGAGACAACGAATGAGACAAAGATTGAGACAAAAAGTGGGACAAAGAATGTCTTTTCACGCTTGCTTTCCATATGGGTGGGACAAAAAGTAAGACAAAGAGTGAGATTGACAGGGTAGAAGACAAAAATGAGACAAAGATTGAGACAAAGTTTGAGACAAAGAGTGAGACAAAAAGTGGGACAAATATTCAGATAAATTGTTAGACAAGTATGAGCAAAAGAGTGGGACAACACGAGTGGAACAACACGGCAACACGAGACAAAGAGTGAGATTAAAAAGGTAAAGATTGAGACAAAGAATGAGACAAAGATTGAGACAAAGAGTGAGACAAAGAGTAAGAAAAAGAGTGAGATTAAGAGTGAGATACAGAGTGACTTGTTTGTCATTTTACATTCACAATTTAGGAAAAGAATTTATATAATGCCTTCCACAACTTTTAACTGTGAAATCAAGTAACATCCTGAAAAAGAACATCTTCCCGAGATAAATATTTTCGATTGCACAGCTTTTCCCATCCCGCAGGGACGTCCCGATGAAACTTGATGCCGCAAAAGTAGGCTCCTAAAAGAAGGAAAGAAAAGTTGGCCAAGCCAAAAAGTCGTACTTCATCGGGGCCCAAATTTACAATACACCGCCCGAGGCCAGCTTGGAGGAAAGTTTTCCTTTTTGTGTGCAAAAATCGGTGGGACAGTTTTGGGTTATGGCTGGAAAAATAGTGCTGTGCTGACACGCTCCGTTGGTGACCCCCGAGCGGCCAATAATGTGCCGTGTGGCAAAAGGACACGGTGCTTTCGAGTGTGCGAGCGCGAGCGAAAATAAGGCCACCCGGAAGAGGGAAGTAATAAACATTGTAATGTCTGGTCAAAATATTAAATTTTGTTCTGCTTTTAATAGCACGGTGCGGGGTGGGGTTGAAAATCGAAAGCATCAAATTTTATATTTTCTAAAATTTTACTAAACATTCAGCAGAATAAAAAAAACCTTCCACAATTCTTCTCAAATCTCAAAAATTCTTCACAATTACACCAGTTTGCTACAATTTTCAACAATTTTCTACAATTTTCCACAGTTCTCCACAATTCTCCTTAATTCTCCACAATTCTTCTCAACTCTCCAAAATCCTCCACAATTCTCCACAGTTCTCCACAAATCTAAACAAATATTCACAATTTTGCAAAATCCTCTATAATTCTTCTCAATTCTCCACAACGCTTCTCAATTCTTCAAAATTCTCCACAGTTCTTAACAAATCTTAACAAATTTCCACAATTTTGCAAAATTCTCCGTAATTCTCCACAATTCCCCAAAATTCTTCACAATTAGTCAATTTTTTTCCACAATTTTCAACAATTCTCCACAATTCTCCTCAATTCTCCACAATTCTCCACAATTTTCCATAGTTCTTCACAAATCTCAACAAATATTCACAATTTTGCTAAATTCTCCGTAATTATCCTCGATTCTCCACAATTCTTCTCAATTCTCAAAAATTCTCCATAATTCTCCACAGTTCTTAACAAATCTCAACAAATTTCTACAATTTTGCTAAATGCTCCGTAATTCTCCACAAGTCTCCAAAATTCTTCACAATTACTCATTTTTTTTTACAATTTTCAACAATTCTCCACAGTTTTCCACAATTCTCCTCAATTCTCCACAATTCTTCTCAATTCTCCACAATTTTCCACAGTTCTTCACAAATCTCAACAAATATTCACATTTTTGCGAAATTCTCCGTAATTCTACTCAATTCTCCACAGTACTTCTCAATTCTCCATAATTCTCCACAGTTCTTAACAAATCTTAACAAATTTCTACAATTTTGCAAAATTCTCCGTAATTCTCCACAATTCTCCAAAATTCTTCACAATTACTCCAGTATTCCACAATTTTCAACAATTCTCCACAGTTCTCCACGATTTTCCTCAATTCTCCACAATTCTTCTCAATTCTCAACAATTTTCCACAATTCTTCACAAATCTTAACAAATTTCCACAATTTTTCTCAATTCTGCTAAATTCTCCACAATTCTCCTTCTTCTTTTTTCAATTCTGCTAAATTCTCTAAATTCTCCTCAGCCTTCACAAATCTCAACGATTCTTTACAATTTCCCGCAATTCTACGTTATCCTTCACAATTCTCCACAATTATGCACAATTTTCTACAATTTTTCAAAGTGCTCCACAGTTCACCACAGTTCTCAACAATTCTCCACATTTTCCCATAATGCTCCACAATTTTATACAATTCTCCACAGTTCTGCTCAATTCCCCTCAATTCTCCAAA
Source organism: Culex pipiens pallens (assembly GCF_016801865.2). Classification (NCBI taxonomy): domain Eukaryota; kingdom Metazoa; phylum Arthropoda; class Insecta; order Diptera; family Culicidae; genus Culex; species Culex pipiens. The sequence continues at coordinate 10,533,750 of NC_068939.1, forward strand.
ACCCTCCACAATTCATCTCAATTCTCCACAACTGTTCACAATTCTTCTAAATTCTCCACAATTCTCCAGAATTCTCCACAATTCTTCACAGTTCTTCACAAATCTCCATTATTCTGCACAATTTTCTACAAATCTTCAAAGTGCTCCACAGTTCACTACAGTTCTCAAAAATTTTCCACAATTTTCCATAATTCTCCACAAATTCATACAATTCTCCAAAATCCTTCACAACTCTCCACAACTGTTTAGAATTCTTCTAAAATTCTCTACGATTCTCCACAGCTCTCCACAATTCTCCAAAAATTTCTGCAATTCTCCTCAGTTCTCCAAAATTCTATCTTATTGTCCAAAATTCTTCACAATTAATAAATTATCCACAATTCTTCACAACTCTTTATACACTTCCAAAGCTATCAAAGTAGATTTTGAAAAAGTTTTCACGCAATTATGATATGTGAATTTTATGCCTTGTCCCACTGTACATAGAAGAAAAGTTATCACAATTATTTCCTCGAGTCTCCACAAATCTACACAACTCTCCAAAAGTCTGCACAATCCTTCAAAAGTTTGTTAAGTTGAATTTGTCAAGCATTCACGTGTTTTCACAATTATCATTAAGCCATCAAGACTCTCAACAACTCTCCACAAGCAATTTTGTACCAAGTTATAAAAATTTCAGTGCAAAATGGCTTGTGGAGACTTGTCGAGCGATTTGAAGACTTGACGAGAGTTGTCAAAAAACCTGCGATAGCTTAACAAATGCACTTTAGAAACCTTTGAAGGGTTGTGGAGACTTTTAAAGATGGCCCTTTCGCTGACTTAGTTTCCGTCCTTTTCACTTTTCTTCTAAGACACTAGTCACCTATCCACCTATCAGTTTCATTCCTTTCTTCTAATTTTGAGAGTTTAATTTCACCGAAAAATACCGACAAGAGCCCGTAATTCCAATACAATTTAAGGTGATTAAAACAATTTGGGTAAATAAACAATCAGTCCCAATACTGAACACAGACTTTTAAAGAGTTGTGTAGCGAATCGAAAAAATGATAGCGAAAATTTTTAATACTGAGTAGAGGCTTAAAGGCTCTTTAGGACGCTCAACAAGTCTCCACAAGCAATGTTGTACCAAGTTATGACAATTTCAATGTAAATGGCTTGTGGAGACTTGTTGAGGGATTTCGAGATTTGACGAGGGTTGTTGAAACATGCTTGACAGGCTTGAAGGATTGTGGAGACTTTTGGAAAGTTTTGTAGAGTTGTGTAGAGTTTCGAAAAAATAACTGCAAAAATTGTTGGTAGTGAGTAGAGGCTTTAAGACTCTTCAAGACTCTCAACAAGTCTCCAAAAGCAATGTCGTGCCAAGTTAAGACAATTTCAGTGTAAAATGGCTTGTGGAGACTTGTTGAGGGATTTGAAAACCTGACGAGAGTTGTTAAATCCTGTGATAGCTTGACTAATTCACTTTAGAAACTTTTGAAGGGTTTTGCAGACTTTTGGAGAGTTGTGAAGAGTTGTGTAGAGTTTCGAAAAAATAACTGCGAATATTGTTTGTAGTGAGTAGAAGCTTAGTGTTGCTTGAAAAAATAAAATTACAAGCTTAACCCACTCTACAAAGTACGGACAACAAAGTATGTGTGTGTGTTTGTGTAGAGTCAACTCATCGCGCCACGGTGATTATTACTTCCAAGGCCTTGCGCTGCCCGAGTGTGACTGTAACTGTGTGCGGTCACCACAATCGTAATCGCCCCGAGGAGGAATTTATGGATGGCGCATGTGGTTGGAAAAGCTTGTTTTCGCGCTAGGATATTTATTGCGCTGGGAGTGTGTGAGTTTGTGAGGAGAGAGTGGAGGGGAGGAAAAGCCATTCGATTGTTTATGGCGAGATGACAGACTATTTTTTCTTCGGGCGCTGTGTTTGTTGTGGTGGTGGAGGTGCTGCGTGGGAGTAATATTTTGCCGAGTTAATAGCCCTGAATGGTGGTTGTGGGGACTGTTTGTGTGTGCGTTTGCGCGTGGGTGGAATTGTATATTATTTAAAGGATGACAATCGAGGACTTATTCTGAGTAAATCTCGCACCCTCCTGTGTGGGAATGATACTTGCTAAAAGAGCAACAGGTTTCCACATGAGAAGCTTTATGACAGTTTATCTCGTAATCCCATGTTATTTAGGTTCTTCGGGGAAACATTTTGGAATGTTTTTTTTTGTAGATTTGCCACGGCTTTAATTTTGCAGTTTTATTAAGGTTTCAAAAGCAAATTCTTTTCGCAATTTTACAGTCATTCAGAAATAAAAAATCCCATCGTTCTCGCCAGTTTTTGTTGTGATCCGCCTCACAAAACCCTTTTGATTACCTTCAACAATGACAAAATGCCATTGTCAAGCACGTGGCTCGTCTGAGTTTCCCATTTCATTCACAGACATCACCACCGTCTTCATTCAAAGTCCTTGTTACACTTCCCCGCCGCCGCCGACGACGACGACGGTTATCTTTAATAAAACTGAAAGCCTATGCGGAGCAATGAACCCTCTTCAGCGAGCAGGTCCCCAACCCGGGCGTGCGCCCCTTTTCACCTTAAGTCACCACCATCTTGGTGGTGAGGGTGCCAACGAGGCAGGAACCCACTCTAATTACATTCCGTCACGTACCACCGTTGACATATTCTTCGCCGCGACTCGACTCTTCACCTGAAGAGCAGCGGGGCGAAAACTTTGAAGAATTCATTTCTTTTTTTCTGCCCTCTGCTTCCCCGGAATTCGGAACCGGATTTTTGTCGTGTTTACTTTGCCGCTGCTCAACCTTAAACCAGTGGGAATTTTCCGCGAACAATTTGATGTCCTTTTAACCCTTCGTCAGCCGTGGCGAGGTTAGGTTTGCTCGCGCTAGCAAAATCCAAGAATTATTCAAATTTTATGAGCTTTCTTTGCCAACTGCCATCACGACTTTCGGCGCGAATGAAAGTGTTAACGATTATTAAATTTCGACTCAATTTGGACCAGTTGGAAATGTTCTACTTTAAATCACCTTCGCCAGGCGTCACGAACCGTGATGTGCACAGGTATGGTCGGAGACCACTCTTTCTAGCTTCCGTGAAATTGGCATGTAACGTGTTGAGTTTTCCGGGAAAATTGAGAGGATGCTGTGGAGCGAGGCCCTTGATGGCTCTCTGGGGCTGCCATCCGGAACCGGAGGTTGAAGGCAGAGTGCGCGACAAAATGATGATTATAGACCGAGACTTGAAGCCCAACCCTTGGACGCCCAACGTCCTCAGCTAAAACTTTCAGCGAAGTGAATCCCACCAGCCAGGGGATATTCTGGTCCATCATCAAAGAAGTGGCGTTGATTTTGGAGTCACCGCCTCATCCCTTTATGGCTGGCGAAATATTAACTGGCAGTGAAATTTATTATCAATAAAATAAATTACAACGTTAATGAAAATGTTTAATGAAATTATGCGCTCGTAAAATCGAGACCGAGTGGAAAGCGCGATGGAGCGAACTCCATTTTTTTGGTGACAGGTTCGACCGTTGGGAGTGAGGAGGTCAGCTGGGTGGGTTTGAATTTATAGATTTTATGGAAGTTAATTGCAGTTCAATGCACTAATTTCAGTTTGACGGAATTTCAATTTGTTGGAAAAATTCAAATAACATAGCTCAATGCATTGTTTGAACATAAGAAAAGCAAAAGCAAAAGCAAAAGCAAAAGCAAAAGCAAAAGCAAAAGCAAAAGCAAAAGCAAAAGCAAAAGCAAAAGCAAAAGCAAAAGCAAAAGCAAAAGCAAAAGCAAAAGCAAAAGCAAAAGCAAAAGCAAAAGCAAAAGCAAAAGCAAAAGCAAAAGCAAAAGCAAAAGCAAAAGCAAAAGCAAAAGCAAAAGCAAAAGCAAAAGCAAAAGCAAAAGCAAAAGCAAAAGCAAAAGCAAAAGCAAAAGCAAAAGCAAAAGCAAAAGCAAAAGCAAAAGCAAAAGCAAAAGCAAAAGCAAAAGCAAAAGCAAAAGCAAAAGCAAAAGCAAAAGCAAAAGCAAAAGCAAAAGCACAAGCAAAAGCAAAAGCAAAAGCAAAAGCAAAAGCAAAAGCAAAAGCAAAAGCAAAAGCAAAAGCAAAAGCAAAAGCAAAAGCAAAAGCAAAAGCAAAAGCAAAAGCAAAAGCAAAAGCAAAAGCAAAAGCAAAAGCAAAAGCAAAAGCAAAAGCAAAAGCAAAAGCAAAAGCAAAAGCAAAAGCAAAAGCAAAAGCAAAAGCAAAAGCAAAAGCAAAAACAGCAAAAACAGCAAAAACAGCAAAAACAGCAAAAACAGCAAAAACAGCAAAAACAGCAAAAACAGCAAAAACAGCAAAAACAGCAAAAACAGCAAAAACAGCAAAAACAGCAAAAACAGCAAAAAACAGCAAAAATAACAAAAACAGCAAAAAAGAGCAAAAACGGCAAAAACAGCAAAAACGGCAAAAACAGCAAAAACAGCAAAAACAGCAAAAACAGCAAAAACAGCAAAAACAGCAAAAACAGCAAAAACAGCAAAAACAGCAAAAACAGCAAAAACAGCAAAAACAGCAAAAACAGCAAAAACAGCAAAAACAGCAAAAACAGCAAAAACAGCAAAAACAGCAAAAACAGCAAAAACAGCAAAAACAGCAAAAAACAGCAAAAACAGCAAAAACAGCAAAAACAGCAAAAACAGCAAAAAACAGCAAAAACAGCAAAAACAGCAAAAACAGCAAAAACAGCAAAAACAGCAAAAACAGCAAAAACAGCAAAAACAGCAAAAACAGCAAAAAACAGCAAAACAGCAAAAACAGCAAAAAACAGCAAAAACAGCAAAAACAGCAAAAACAGCAAAAACAGCAAAAACAGCAAAAACAGCAAAAACAGCAAAAACAGCAAAAACAGCAAAAACAGCAAAAACAGCAAAAACAGAAAAACAGCAAAACAGCAAAACAGCAAAACAGCAAAAACAGCAAAAACAGCAAAAACAGCAAAACAGCAAAACAGCAAAACAGCAAAAACAGCAAAAACAGCAAAAACAGCAAAAACAGCAAAAAACAGCAAAAACAGCAAAAACAGCAAAAACAGCAAAAACAGCAAAAAACAGCAAAAAACAGCAAAAACAGCAAAAACAGCAAAAACAGCAAAAACAGCAAAAACAGCAAAAACAGCAAAAACAGCAAAAACAGCAAAAACAGCAAAAACAGCAAAAACAGCAAAAAACAGCAAAAACAGCAAAAACAGCAAAAACAGCAAAAACAGCAAAAACAGCAAAAACAGCAAAAACAGCAAAAACAGCAAAAACAGCAAAAACAGCAAAAACAGAAAAAACAGCAATAACAGCAAAAACAGCAAAAACAGCAAAAACAGCAAAAACAGCAAAAACAGCAAAAACAGCAAAAACAGCAAAAACAGCAAAAACAGCAAAAACAGCAAAAACAGCAAAAACAGCAAAAACAGCAAAAACAGCAAAAACAGCAAAAACAGCAAAAACAGCAAAAACAGCAAAAACAGCAAAAACAGCAAAAACAGCAAAACAGCAAAAACAGCAAAAACAGCAATAACAGCAAAAACAGCAAAAACAGCAAATAAATTTCAAAAATTGCAAAAATTGCAAAAATTTCAATAATTGCAATAATTACAAAAATTGCAAAAAATGCAAAAATTACAAAAATTACAAAAAATGCAAAAATTGCAAAAATTGCAAAAATTGCAAAAATTGCAAAAAATGCAAAAATTGCAAAAATTGCAAAAATTGCAAAAATTGCAAAAATTGCAAAAATTGCAAAAATTGCAAAAAATGCTAAAATTGCAAAAATTGCAAAAATTGCAAAAATTGCAAAAATTGCAAAAATTGCAAAAATTGCAAAAATTGCAAAAATTGCAAAAAATTCAAAAATTGCAAAAAATGCAAAAATTGCAAAAATTGCAAAAATTGCAAAAAATGCAAAAATTGTAAAAATTGCAAAAATTGCAAAAATTGCAAAAATTGCAAAAATTGCAAAAATTGCAAAAAATGCTAAAATTGCAAAAATTGCAAAAATTGCAAAAATTGCAAAAATTGCAAAAATTGCAAAAATTGCAAAAATTGCAAAAATTGCAAAAATTGCAAAAATTGCAAAAATTGCAAAAATTGCAAAAATTGCAAAAATTGCAAAAATTGCAAAAATTGCAAAAATTGCAAAAATTGCAAAAATTGCAAAAATTGCAAAAATTGCAAAAATTGCAAAAATTGCAAAAATTGCAAAAATTGCAAAAATTGCAAAAATTGCAAAAATTGCAAAAATTGCACAAATTGCACAAATTGCACAAATTGCACAAATTGCACAAATTACAAAAATTGCAAAACATATCAAAGCAATTGAGGTTAAGGTAACTGAACTACTCTAAATTCCTCCTCCCTCTAACATTTACACACAAGATCCTCTGTAATTACTCTCAGCTTAAAGTAAAATGTAATTACAAAAGCCGACTCGATCCTAACCAGGTCCCAGCACCGAAAAGGACCTAATAAAAATAATTTTATGAAAAAAAAAACTACTTTGAACTGAGTTTGGTCGGTGTGTCAAAAGAAATTAATTAACCTGTTTTGTTCCTCGATTTTCGCATAAATAATAGACAGTTCACCTCTTATCTAATCCTTAAAGAAGATATTCACAACCAAGCCACATCGCGACATCTCCACAATCGCATATCCCCCCTTTCGATTTGAAAATGATGTTATTAAAACACTCACTTGACAGTTTCGTCGCGCGAATCCCCACCCGCAGGGATCAAACGCTCGAGATTTATTGCTCTTTACCGAACCCCCCAATTCCTACCGCAAAACGCGTCTTTTCACCGCGTCAGCCAGAGTTTACATAATTGATTACCCCGGACCCCGATGGTGGTGGTGGTGGTCGCCTTTGGCAGTTTATTGTCGTTAATTAATCCTGTTAATTACACTTCACTGAACGGTTTGATCGTGTTCTCGATTTTCGGGCCCGGCCCGGCCCCGAGTGAGTTGTGGGACAGAGGTGAAAGGGGTTAATCAGCAGCTCGTGCGACATGGACGTGAAGGTTGAAGGGAGAGCCGGTCAGAGGGGCGTAGTTTTTTGGGTTGAGAGAAAGGTTAGTTGAAGGGGTTGAGGGGTTGTAAGTAGATTAGCTGATAAGGTAAAAGAACCTGTAAAGACCATTTTCATAAGAATAATTGAAATTCGTTGAAAAAAAGTAGTCAACGTTGAACTTACTATTCGTCTTTTGCATCAAATTTGTAGAATTCGTTTGAATGAGTCATAAAATTTGATGATCTGGCAACCCTTTTACAAGATATTGGTACTTAAATAGAAGTGATGGTAATGACTTTTTTTTCAGTTCGGAATATATTTGGATGATTTTTATAATACAACAAAAATCTTAACCTAAATTTTGAAAGAAAAATTGAAGAATCTGGCAACCCTTTCGTAAGATAATAGAATTTAGTTCTTAGAACATTTTTTATAGTTTTATTGAAATGACATCCAGAATCGTCTTTCTGTACTGTAAATCTGAAATCAAAATACTTTTCCAACGATAAATATTTTTGAAAATCTGGCAACCTTGTAGTGAGTTATAAATGTTTCATTTGGATTGTTTACATTTAGACATTATTTAGGGGAAATATACCCATTTTAATCACTCTAAGCCGTTCGACCAATTCTCATCACTTTTGCCGTTTTCCGCTATTAAATCAACATTTTCAGATGTATCAACAATGGAGCGTTGCATGCTCACTTTTATTTGAGCTATTTATTATTTTGGAACAGTCAAAAACACTTTATGAAAGCTGTAATTCATGATCAAAGTGCTGATAGGCCGATAATAGAAATAGGCTGAGAATGGGTATAGTTCCCCTAGATTTTTTTTGTTTAGTTAAAACAACAAGCCTGCAAAATGCGTTACAGTGATTTTTGAAGGCCTGGGAAACAGGCAAAATAGAACCAAACTTCAATGTTTTATTGTGTTTAGAAATATCAGGATGTATGATTTAAGAAAAAAATATAAAAATATTAGTTTTATTGTATTTTGGGGCGGGGCTTTCAGTGATTCAGTAATTCAGTGGAAACATTTTTTTTTGTTAGAAATACACTCATGCGACATATCAAACTTCATCATATTGCATGAAAAGTCATTTTGTTTATAAATTAAACCAATTCAGATGAACCGGTTCACCCAACCGATTGAGTAGTTGTACCGGTTGGCCATTAGTATAACAAAATGTGTATCCGACATATCTAACTTCATCAAATTGCCTGAAAAGTCATTTTGTATCAAAATTAAAGCGATTCACATAAACCGGTTCACTCGAAAGTTTAACCCTCTACAACCTAACTCCGCCTTTAGACGGGCTTCGATCTAAAAAATCGCCAAAAATCAATTTTTCAACCGATTTTTGATATTTAAAAAGCATTGAAAAGAAGAATTCTTAAAATTTTAGAAAATTTCAGGGTTGGAAGTTTAACTTGTTTTATGTGACTTTGCCAATGTTTTTAAAAATGTCATTTTTTTAGGGGTCAACTTTGGCTGTGTTTTTTACTAACATTTCCTATATTTTCAGTAAAAAGAAGTATGCAGTAATTTTTGTAGTGTCTCAGACTATGCCTCTACGCATTTTTTTTGCAATTTAAATGATGATGGTGCGATTCTATGGCAGAAAATGTGAAAAACATGCAAAAAATTGAAAAAGTGACTGTAAAAACATGAAAAAATTAGATAGGCGAAATGTAATTATATTAGATGGTAGAGTAGGCCAAATACTACCAAAAACAAACATAAACTAAACAAGATAAATGCAAATTAAAATACTAAAAATGAAACAAGAAAAACATAAAACAAGAGAAGTAAAGTTTTTCGTAGAACAAAAGTTGCTCAAAATGACCTCCTGAACACGGGAAAAATAAATATTTTCGAAAAAAAAAATTTGGGCAGTAGAGGGTTAAGTAGCTGTACCGGTTGGCCATTAGTATCACAAAATGTATCATTTGGCATATCTAACTTCTTCGTTATTTTTGGATCGATATTTTTTGATGGAAATGTTTCATAAACAGGGAAAAATCAACTAAATACAGTGGATTAAGTCACATTTAAGAGCTTACAAACAATTTGTTATTATCATTAGGCTTAGTGATTTTTCACGCTCAAAAATTGCATTTTCCACGGGACCTTAATTTCAAAACACGAAATTTCACGGAGATTTCGCGGAACATGAAATTTTTTAAAATAACTATGAAAATTTTAAGTAAAACTTACAAAGTGTACTTTTAATGCTTCATTACATATTATTTTTCAATAAACTAAAAAAACCTTAATCTCATCGAGGCACAAAAAAAATTTAATGATTTAAAAAAAAATCAACATGGTTTATGGATGGGCTTTATACATATTTTGAAAAAAAAAATGTAGGGCATGCCAATTGTCATTTATTGAGCTGCTTTTTTAATGTTCGACTAATATAGCTCAACAGTTTACTACTAATTTAACATTTTACATTTTATTGAACTTCATATCAAAACCAAACTTAACAAAACAATCTAACACTTAAAACAACTTTTTATGCGACATTTTGCCCAGTAAAAATAGTATTAAGGTTTACATCTCACTTTTCAAAATCTTAATTAAAAATCAATAGGTAAAACTATTTTAATCTGTAACGAAATCTTCAAAATTTTAATCTAAATCAGAAAACAAAAAAAAATAACTTTAACAGAAACCACCCACCCAAATAATCAAATATCGTTAGTGCGTCCATCCCGGGAATTCCCGGGACAAAAATCCCGGGATGTTTCCAAAACCGGGAATTCCCGAATCCCGGGATTTTTTAAATGTTGTCCCGGGAATTCCCGAAATTAGATGAATAGTTCAATACATAGACTCGATAAGAATTTTAAAGCATTCATATTTGTATTCGGCATGTATCAGCATTAATTTGGCTTGTTAGGGAAAATTGATGAAAATTTAGTTTACAGATCCGCCTTGCGCTTTTAATATTTTCTATTGAATTTTATTTATTTAATGTTCTGATTGTTTTGATTGATTTTAGTTACAACAGGAATATTACAAAACAATTAGTACACCGATTTCCAAATTTATTGCTCTAAAATCTCCTGTATCTATTCAGACTGCAGTCCCGATTATCTCCAGTTGGCGGTAGTGACTTAGGGATAATTTTTAAAATATGTTTTAATATAAAACATAAAATTCTAAACTTATCTAAAGTGTTGTTGTTTTAGACAGTTTCAATGTAATTGTTTAAGCTTTTGTAGTCATGTTATATAAATAAATAAAAAAGAAATATATATATATATAAAATTGCGGTTCATTCAAATTCCAAAGCACATCAAAAAGCGATTTTAATGTGTTTTAAGCTATCTTAAAAACTGCTGTCCTTGTTAAGATTGAAGTGTAAATTATCACCAATTAACAGTATTGAGTTAATTCTGTAATTTTATGCTTGAAAAACATAACAAATATAATGAAAACATAGATTTTATTACTGCTTCAAAAATTTCCCGGGATCCCGGGAATTCCCGGGATTCCAAAAATATTTTTCCCGTTTCCCGGGAATTTCAAAACCCGGGAAAATTGGACGCCCTAATCAAATATCGTTAAAAAATTAACAGGCTCAGAAAAATATGAAATTTTCTTAAAATGTGACTTAAAAGATAAAAAAAATTAAATCTTGAATAAACCAAGCTAAAATTTTTCAACTTCTTTAAAATTATATCATTCAATATTCAAATAAAATAATAGCTAAATTGTTATAACGGCGAATGAAAAAAAAAAATTAAATTCAGTTAGTTTCTTAAGAAAAACTGAAAAACTATTGTTTGTATTATCAAGAAAATAGCAATTTACTTTCTCAATATTTTTCTTATTTCTCTGATGGAAATAAATTTTTATTTTTTTTATTTTGCTCCTCCGGTTATATCATTGACTGGAAGAAAAGGAAAAGACGACTATTTTCACTGAATGTTACTTTTAAATGAATGTTAGCTTTAAATTGATTTCTAAGAATAAATCAATACAACTTAAAAAAAACTCTGCAATCTTTTACAAAATCACAATATACTTGTTCGGTCAATTTTAACAAGTTTTTTTTGAAAGAGACAAAATTTATAAAAAAAAATATTTTTTTTCTTCTTTGAATGATTTTTGGTAACATCATTTACTTATTCGCAGCATTCACTTTTCAGTAAATGTTTTATCAATTTTATTTGAATGTTTGTTTTGCTAACAATTCTTCAAATGGTTCATACGCTTTTCAATTGAAGTCTAATCAAATTTACTTCAAAGGTCTTTATGAATGAAATTTTTATTATGTTGTTATTTTATTGAATTGATTTGAGAAAATTGATAAATTTCACGGGATTTCACGGAAATCTTCAAATTAAACGATTTTCACGAAATCGTGAAAATTCACTAACCCTAGTTATCATAAATAAAAGACAGATGACACCACTTTCACAAGGATAATCTGGGATTGTGTTTGCTCGGTGGATGCCAGCGTTGGCCCCTTCAAGCCATTAATGGTGCTCAATCGAGTGAGCCGCAACGACGGCTGGAAAATGCTTTGAAGTTTTTCCCGAGATTGTTGAAGTTTTTGGTGGTTAATTTCCCGTGACCCACTTCGGCCTAATGCTTGGATGGTTGAGGTATTTTAAGCTTTCACCAAAAAAGCTCTTGATAATCGTGGGACTTTTATTTCCGGAGCCCAAAAAAGAAGGTAACTTTTGTTCCTCATTTTTCCTCAACTTTCACTCAAGCAAGCAAAACAAAGGGAAAGAAATTACCAAAGCGGCGGCCAATTCCCACCCGTTTTTACTTTTACTGCACGGAAGCGCGCGGTTTGCCAGTGTCACTGCTGCTTCTGCTTCGTTGCAGGAAAATCCTTCTCCTCCTCAACGGTGAAGCTTCCTTCTCGAGTGGAGATCCCTGCCCAGCCGAGGAGCAGTAGCAATGTTAAATTTTAATTTAATTTTGGCTTTGGAGAATTGCGTATGATTTATTTATCTTTCGCGTTAGCGTTTTCCACAGGACCGGTGGTGGCCAGAGGAGTACCAGGACAAGCTGGAATTGTGTTTTTTTTTGTATTTTCAAGAGGGAAAGATTTCTCGACCAGCTTGGCGGATCATGTTTCGTGGAATGTCTGGTTTTGCTGCTTTTCCTGAATGGGGAGGGATTTCTTTCTTCAAGTCCTCCGCTGCTTGTTTGTCTTTAAGAAAGCGAGTGAGCGCAGGAAAATGAAATATTCCCCTTAATGATTTTCCTCTCCCCAACCCTCGTTTCGTTTTGGGTGGTGAGGACGAGTGCCAGCGCAATCTCGGGTGGAGATTACGAATACTGCAAATAAGGGAAAATCATTTCCCGGTCCCCGGCTTTCCGGCTCATTTAATAGTCGTTATCTGGTGAATTGTGTCCATTTCTTTGGCGGGAGATTTTTTTCTGTTTTGCTGAAATGCTCTATTTTGAAGATAAGATGAACTTTGTTTAAGAAGACATAGGTGAAAACAAATATTAAATTTTTAAATTTTCTTCAATGTCAACATCAAATTTTCGTATCTTTAGCTGATTTTTACAATCAAGATCAATGCTTCAAAAGACTTCATAAAACTCAAAATTCCAGCGTATGTTTATGATCCGTGTAACCATTCCTGATGGACTCTCCGAGCCACTCTCAGTCCCTGCTTATTTTCACACTTCAAGCTCGCTAACATTCCTTCAAGTTCTTCCTAATCCTTTCCATCACTTTAGGAAGCGTTTTCCTCCCCTCAAGGCAGCAGGGAAGTGTAACACTCCAAAAGTTTGAAATTCTTCCACCTCCACTTTGGAACAAACGTTTTCATGGGGAGGTTGCTTTTCAAGATTGACACTGTTGAAATTTTAGATTTGATCAGACTATTACTATTTCAAAAGAAATGCAGGATTTTTTTCCCAGTGTCCCCAACCTAGACTGTAAACACCGAGTCTGCTCGAAGAGCAGTCCGTCGTGTAATTTCATTAAATATTTACTCCTCGACTAGCTTGGCAGTGTTAGGCAGCATCGCGCGTTCATTAGCACGTGCTGTCGAAATACACACGCTTGGCCGGGGCTTTCCGGTGCGCAGCCAGGTAGGCGTCTCCTCCTCTCAGGACTTGCTTTTACCTTCTACCAAGAAAAAGAACATCACTCTACCTCGAAGGATTTTTATGGTTTTGCTCTCTTTGCACCCACAATTCCCCAGTACACACACAAGACGTGAAGCTGAAGAACTTGGTGCTTTCTGCGGAATCAGCAAGATTAGTGGAACAAACAGAACAGAACTGGACGGAACCAGACGCGAAGATCTGCCCCGGAGGAATGTAATTAGCACTTGGGTGCTAAATTGGTTCGATTCCAGGGGCCGACACGATGTTGCTCGGAAGAAATTGTCTAATTCGAAGATTAGCTTGAAGGCTTTTTCAAAGAAATCAAGTTTTTCTCCGATTTTAAAATTATGTTGAAAACTGTAGAAAGTTTCAACAATTTAAAAATCAATCACCCTCTTCAACAATTCACACAAACTGCCCTCCAAGCCACCTTCCGAACACTTGGTGAAAATAGACTCAATTTCCACGTAAATTGTGTTGTGTTGAGCGAATCCCTCCGGCAGCAAATCCCTCTGCGGAAAATGCGATGAGCTGCGATCCGCCAGGCAGAAAAATAACCGGAAAATCACTTTTCCTCGAACCTTCCACACACTTACTTGGAATTCTGGATTTACATGCCGAGGTTCTGCGCGGACGGAAAGGAAACGGCAATGTCAACCCCCATTTCAATCATCCATCAATTTAAAATAAACACCGAACCACCCCCGTCTCACACACAGGCCAAGCCAAGAAGGGGAAGTCAATACGTCGAACACGGGCACGGGAAATTCTATTCACAAGCCCGGAAAGGACTGACTTATTCTAGCGAGGTGGGTTCTCGGTTCGGTTAGGTTCAGGCCCCGGAAAGCATTCCTCATAAACGACAAAATCGTTTAAGGATGAAATATTCACAATTTCAAATTAAACCTTTTTTTCCGGTGGGATTCCTGGGCTTGAGCACAGATAATAAGACGTAAATCTCTTTCTTAATTCATCAGTCATTAATTTAACGATCAATTTAAATTTTCGGTAATTTTAAAACCACCGAAGCTAATTTCTTCGCGATTGACAGTAGCTTATAACTGTAAATGTTTTGTGCAGTGCACAAAATCACGACTAGATGTCACTAGTGAGAAATGATTATGGATTTTTGAGCAAAAAAAATCAACGATTAACGTCTGTTTGTTTGTGGTTAGCGCATAATTGCACCAATTTTTTTTTTAATATAGCATCAAGCATCCGTTTGACAGTGTCAAAACTTTCAATGCAAATATTTTTTTCGTTATTCAACATTTTAAATCATAATTACAGAATCGAAAAACAAAGTAAAGATAGAAGTCATGCAAACTCAAAATATATTTTAATGTTTTTTTAATTAAAAAAAATTAGAGCAAAATTTGATCGAATAATGAAAGTTTTGATTTTATGATAAAGTAATTCATTTGTATTCAAGTTATCAAAAATAATTTAAATCAATGAAAAAAGTGAAAAATATATCATGAGAAGGTTTTTTCTGAACGATTTGCTGTTTTCGTCAAAGTTGTAGGGAAAAGGATTTTTCACCAAAAATAGAAACAAAATATATTCCCTATTTTTTGTTACTTTTTATCACTTAAAGTTGGACTCCCATAGTATGTTTTTTTAGTTTATTCTTTTCTTTCCTCGACATTTGCTAGAGCTTAAAACGAAAATCTTACTCTTAAAAATCACTTTTCAACAGCAAACTTTTTTACATAATAAGATGAGTCTGATGTTCAACTTTGCATAGGTGAAATCAGAACAGATCAGAAGTTCAGACTAAGGCTAGCTTAAATTTTTCCTTGAACTAACTTGTACATTAAAAAAATTGTTATTACAAATGTGACAAATGTGCTTTACATTAAGTTGAAAGTGATTTCTATACGAATTTAAATAACTTGTTATATCATCAGAATTATACTTATTTTCAAACATGATTCTAGTCGATATCATTTTTCCTAAAATGTAATTAAAATATGTTTTTTTTTCAGCTCAGGAAATGCAGTCGATTTTCCGATTTGATTTTTTTTTGCAGAAACCATTATAAAACTTTGACAGCTTTAAAATCGTTTTTTTTTGCAAAAAAAAAAAACAGTTTATCAATGTTAGCCCAATCCACGATACGCAGAAATCAATGAACCATGCTCAAAAAAACATTTTGAAACATTTTGAAATACACGAAATGATTTTTTCATAAACATTCTTGACATTTTATTGTAGCATCGTAAATCTTCGATTTTTATTGTAAGGTTTATCTTGTCCAAATTCCGTGAATATTTTTTGTTTTTTTTGGCCGTTGAAAATATTTTATTAAATTTATGTCCCTCGACTCTGACCATAGTAAAAATAAAAAAGTAAATTATAGGCAATGGTTTAAACATTTGAACAAAAAAGTTGTTTCAAATGCATTTTGCACCAGTTTAGTTATTTTGAAATAATTAGTTTCCAAAGAATGTAAGAATTTATGTTTTTTTTTCGAAACAAAGCTTTTTGCATTACTGCGAATCAGAATTTAATAAAAATTAAAAATACTTTTAAACGATCCCAAATATGCTGAATATGATTTTCAGCGCAGGAAAATGTACATTAAATTGTATGCAGTTAAAATTTAAAGGTTTTTAAAAAAAAAAATTTTTTTTTGCTGATTCTAAAGGGGCGGAAGGGGTGGCAAGATTTTTGAAAATATTTGCAATGGCCTTATTTTTAAATTCTACTGAATTTTGATTGATACTAGGTCTATAAATATCTTCCTCATTATAAGGTTTATCTGTTCCAAATTCAAGCAAATTAAAGTTTTTTTATACACACAGCTTTCAAAAGATTGGCTGTTTTATTGTTAGGAAAGATTAAATTAGATTTTTACAAAATATTGTTAGAAGTTAGCGATTATTCAAGAGCTAAACAATTCTTTAACTGAAATTGACTTATTGTGATAAAATCATATTGATAAAATTTTCATCAAAATTTAGTTGATCAAAATTCGTTTGGCAGTAATGCCAATTTATCGATCATTTATACTTTTTCAGAAAAACATGAAATTAATGTCAATAAGCTATTTCAATACTTAATCTAAAAAAAGGTAAATTAGTTTTTTTTTTACTTTTCTTTTACGTTTTTAAAATATTTTGGAAGAAATGAATTTGTGCTTGTGCTATAGCTCATAAGAAATCTTTTCTTATGTTCATCTGAAACATATTCAATTATGACTAGATTTTTCCGAAATTGATATTTTGCACAATTCAACATGTTGTGTGAAAAGTTACTCATTCTTGGGAGAATTGCACATCTGTTTTTTGTAGATTTATTTATTTTTTTTCAGGAGATTAGAGAATGCAGTCGATTTTCCGATTTGAATTTAATTTTCAGAGCGATATTCATAGAACTCTGACAGCAAATTGAATAGTCCTATTTATTTTGATTAATATTGTATTTTTTGCAAACAAAATCAGATCTTTAAGTGTAAGTTCGATTAGCTTGAAACGCAGAAATCAATGTTCAAAATAACTCATCAATTTGAAATAATGAGATGATATCATATAAACATTCTTAAAATTCAAGTGTAGTATCAATAATCTTTGTTTGAATATTTATCTTGTGGAAATTCCATATTCATTTTGCTGTGTTTATTTTTTATTAGCTATTTTTTATAATTTTTATGAATTTTGATTAATATGCAATCTTAAAATTATTGCTTTTCAATTATTGTCTGCGTTACTTTAAGGTAGAAGTTCCCATTTATTTATTTTTCATCGAATCTAGTAAACAAATCCCGATTTCCAACTGCTAATTGATTGGCAAACTGAAAACTACTTTGTCCATCTTACAATAGATTTTCTGTAAAGTTTTGTTTATTTGGCACTCCTCAAATCAGGTATGTTTGTAGCATTTTTATATCATTTAATTTTTTTAAAGTCTCTTTTATAAAAGATTTTATTGAAAAGTCATTTTCAAATCAGAAAATAAACGTTCTTACATCGCTAAGTTAAATCTTTTGATTTTGCCAAATTAAACCTCCCATTCAAGGTAGTTAACATGTAAAAGCCGTAATAACCTTTTCCATCAACTTTTGCCAACTTCTCAGAACACCAACCTCCAGATTAACAATAGACTTCCGTAAACCTGTTTCTACGCCCCCCCAAAAGCGACACGCGTCTCACACCGCATTCCCTGGGTCGTGTCACCGGCAGGCAATTTTCGGCGATGACAAATTGTCCCACCGTTCCCGTTCCTTGCGCAAAAGTTCTCCGTTGTTGCCTACCTTCAGGGGAAAGGTGGGTGGCGGCGGTGGATTTCTTAACTTCCTTTTTCCAGCGGGTAACAATGGAGTCGTCGTCCCAAGGTTGGGATTTCCACGGCTCGGTGATTTAGACAAAATTTTGAGGTAAGGACGGGTGGGGTTTTTTAAGAAACAATTGAGAGAGCTGAAATATGGAAGGACGAGGGAAAAGTTCAGATTTATGGCAAAACCACAATCGATACGACGCGCGCGTTAATGCTTGGGGTTCAGGTTGACCTGGACGGGAGAACGGCGGCCATAAACACGTCTGCCCTGCTGGTGAAGACAAGGTCCATGGGTTTTGCCGCTGCAAGGTCGATAAAATTTATATCCGGCGATAATTTTTCATTGCTGGTGTGGCAGGATCTTCGCTCGTCGGCTTCAGCCAGTCAGTCAGTCAGTCAGTCGGTGGTCCTGGGCTAGTGTCTTGTAGTCGTTTATGTTCTGTCGTGTGTAAGTTCTGAACTCGACTGTCACAGTGTTCAACAAGCTAGAAAGCGGATAAAGGTCACATCGCCGTCAGACGACATTCGACGGAGGTCGACGACAACGTGTTGGGATAAATTTTATGCTCCCAAAAATTGGCCATAACTTTCGTTCAAAGCTTGAAGCTGTCCTCCTGCAGCTTTAAGATTTTTCGCGATGTTCAATTTTCATGCTCCAAGCCAACCAGAAGATTGCATACTCAATGCTCCGTAATAATTCTAACGATCTTTTGGGAATACTTCGAACGCAAGAAAAATCGATACCACTTCCACTTTGCCAGTCGAATTCCTTCGGAAGCCAACTTTTCCGGCACTGCATCGACCTCAAATCCCTCGAGTTCGACCCCCCAGCCAACCCACCTCCGCCGCGTACTCCACCATAATAATGCCAATAAATCGCTGATCGGATTTGTATTCCATTGATTAGAACGCACCGCCACTGCTGCTGCTGCTGCAATCCCTGCTGGGACACGTGGAATCGGAGCTTGGAATCTTCTCCACGTTTTTCGATTTTCACATGTTTCGAAACACTCACGCTGAGGTTGGTACAAACACACACACATACGAAAATCAATCCACTTTTGGCTTTTACCGCACGGAAAAAGGGGGGGATCGAATCCTCCTGGGGAGCTTGCGGTGCGGCAGCGGAATCTTTTTCTACCGTTGGGGGAGCGAATGTTGGAAAATTCGACTGAAGTAATTTCACAATCCAGTATACCCACCTCTGACGGTTCGTCTCACATACTCCACCTTCTACGAGCGTTTTCCCGGACAGAGCTGGGAGCCCCGCAGACTTCAATCATAATGAGGCAAAATTTGGGAAATTTATTACAATTTATACGTTACATTAAGCAGCAACGCGCGAGTTCCCCGACCATCTTCTTATCTGCAAAGGATGAGGTTTTAAGGTTAGGTTTTGGACTGCTTGCACGGCGACTGGAATGTTGTGCTTCCGGCACGACCGGTGATGTCGATTTGTGGAGGAAGGGAACGGGGCGGTGCATTTACATGGGCAAGATTTATGGGTTTTTGCAGGCATTTTGCCTCAGTCTGACCGTACTGCTTTGCGGGCGCATGTAAACATCAAAAACAGGAGAAAGCTTGAATTTGAATTTGAATTCTATGTCAGAGCCAAATCGATGAAAATAAAGTAAAGAGTTATTCTCTAGAATTTCGATAGAAATTTTCACGATTTTCAATTTTGTATATTTTGATTTGGATGTAATTTTGTCGATAAAAAGCTATTTTGCATCATTAGTTTTTCCATAAAAAGCTCCTAATCATTTTGCAGATAGTTCATACAAAATAGGCATGTGAATATTCGAACAACCTAAATACAGATTAGAAATTGATTTTTTGATCGATTTAGTGTCTTCGGTAAAGTTGTACGAAATAATTAGGACTGTTTAGGAAAAAAGCAAACTGAATCTTTTTAATAATTTTTTTTCTGACAAAATTGAGACGGCAAATATTTTTTTTATTTTTCAATTTTTTTCGAAGTATTTGATAAAGGTATTTAGCAAACCTGGTACTTTTGCAAAATCATATTTGCAATTTAAAACGGCTTTTAAAATTTTAGGAGGGAGATTCTTCAAAAAAAAAGAAACCTGCATTAAATATTTTCGAAAAACTGACAAAATTTCCTTAATGGCATTGTTGAAAAGTGCCTAAATTTCGAACAAAGTCTATTTTTTTTATTTAGACACTAAGAAAAACAAAAAGAGAAAATGTTATGAAAAATTTTTTTTGCAAGGGCGCCTTTTTTTTTTTTTTTTGTTTGAGTATTAAGACACGGAATCCTGATTACGAGGACTATTGTATCGTGTTACCCATTTTTACTGTTATTAAGCATTTCAGATCTATAACTCAGTTCCTATTGAGAGGAAAAGTGCTGTTCCGTCCAGATGCTGTAAACTCCATTCCTTGTGCCTTGTGCGCTATGTATCGCTAGAACCGCGGTGACAATTTTTTCGTGTCATTTTTCAAGCTCTTCCCAGCAGCTATTATTTGCTGCGCGGGGTCTTGTAAAGACAATTGTCTTTTTGCGGTGCTACTCTTGCGGTGTTCCCTTTGCTGTGATCTGGACAATGCGACTGGACTGCAGTGCAATACCGATCGGCTGGGCATTATTTACATGCGAAGACACGAGGAAAGTATTTTGGGAAGAGGCGCAAAGGAATATCCCAAGATTGATCACATGCTAGAAGAGCACGTGAAGCAACCGTTTTATACTCATACGGTTGCTGCTACCTCTGAACTTAAACCTAAGGCTGCCACCCTGAGAAGAACCCATGACATTCCGCTTATGAGGCGAAACCCGTAACCATTCGGCTACAGAAGGTTGGCTTCCTTCAGGAAGTACTTTCATAAGCAAAAATACTGAATAATTTTCGAAAAATTTCACAAATTTTGCATCTGAAAATGTTTTGCTAGTTTGAAAATATTTTCAGATTTATTACAAAAACGACACATTTTTCAAAAGATCATCTTTTGGTATCATAAATGGCACCATCCTAAACACTGACCAAAGGATGCCATTTTCAGTCTCCGAAAACTCATTAAAATATGAGGAAACGATTGGCATTTTGTTTTCCTGATGCTCAGCTATTGGGGAATATCATGGGTAAGTCCAGTAAACAAACACAAACAAATTTCATAGCAAAGCAAAGCAATCCACTTTAACGACCCCCGGGTCTTTTGTGGTCTCTGTTGCAAGTTTCTGCTCATTTCTAGGCATCCGAAGGTTATGTGTGGTGAGTCACTCAAAACCTCTTTTACACTAATGGACCGACGTTTTACTTCCCCATCCGATAGAAGGCAAATTTCATACAACTTTCAAATTTTGCTTCGCGAAGGGAATTATCTATGCAAACCATGAGATGGACAAAAAATTACAAATAGAATAATTATTTTTTATGCAATTCTGGACTTTTTTTTATTTGACCTATAAACAAATGTAAATATTGAGTTTACATAAGATGCGAGATAGATATACTCATTGTTTACATTTTTGGAGTTTTTTTTTATTTATATTGTTTAATCATTTTTGTTTAATGGACCTTTATAAAAAAAAACATTAGGTTTGTTTATAGGACCAAATCTGGAGCAACATTTGAAAAGGGCGCATAAGCATTTTGACAGCTAGAGCTATTTTGCAAATTCCGAAACAACAGGTAACTATTTAACAAAACTCGCTACGTTAGATGGTAGCTGGGAAGGCCAGCTATTGTTTAACACATCGAGTTTTGTGAAAAAGTTACCTGATGGCTCGGAATATGCAGAATAATTCTTGACTTTTTTTTGATAAGGTCCTATAAACAAATGTAAACATTGAGTGTATCCCTTTCACACCTTATGTCAAAGTCGATCGGAGTAAGCGGGATACACTCAATGTTTACATTTGTTTATAGGACCTTATCAAAAAAAAGTCAAGAATTCTAGATGTCAAAATGCTTATCCGCCCTTTTCTCGTGTTGCTCCAGAAATAAAATAAAATGCGAAAGAGGAAATCTTGCGCTAGGAAATTCTTAGGAGATTTTTTCATTGAATTCGAGATATTTATAATCGAAAGTGACAAATTTTCAAGTGAAAAGTGTAAGGTATCATCCCTACAACTAAATGATTTTGCATGTAATTTTTCCTGAATTTTAAACTGCAGAATTGAGAATTGAGCCAAACGCAGTGTTAAAATATCGATTTTTGGTTGTTTTTTTTTTGGTTTTATGGGTTTATTAGATTTTTATTGAAGTAATTGCAACTTTCACACAACTGATTTTTGGGGGATTGCTTCTGATAAAATTTGTCGTAGTAGACATAGATTGCGAGATAACATTTTGGTGTCTTCAACAAAGTTGCATGAATTGGCTTACAACTTTTTACAAATGAAAAAGATCGCAAAAATATTAGGGGAGCTGGGGGTAAGACGGCCAGGCGGGGTAAGACGGCCACCCCACTGTTTTACTAAGTATACTAATGAATATTACTAAAATGTTAAGCAATACTGTTCCTCATGCTAAATAATGCATAAGGAGTTACCTTTGCCAAACCTATTGTTTGAAATTGTATAAAAATAGCTCAAAATAAACAAATATTTTTTCAACTTGAAACTGGATGTAATTTTTATGATTTACAACTTAAGCAATTTTGTTAGGTAACAACATGTAATTCTTTCTTTGAATATTTTTTCATGTTAAATTGAAGTTTTCCCAAGATTATGTCCTTCGAAAAAGTTTAAAAAATGCGATGAGCTATTTGAAAAAAATGTTTTAAAAAATAAGTTATTTGGGGGCAAGACGGCCACCTCCACGGGGGGTAAGACGGCCACCCGTAATTTGTAAATTTGATTTGATAAAGGTTACATTTTTGAAGGATTTTTGACTGTTAAGACATATTTAAGACATATTTGACATATTTTCGATAAAACTATCAATTTTTAATCAAAATGCTGTTAACTGCCGGTTCGTCAATATTCCTTACTGTGATATAGCAAAATTCATTGAATAGTATGAAATCCTTTCAAACTTTTAATAAAAGTCGCTAATTTAATATTGTTTACATAATTTTGATTTACTAATTCTAATCGAAATACACAAACCAGTTAATTTGAATTAAATTGGATATATTTTCGTGTAAAAATTCATAGCTTT
Organism: Culex pipiens pallens; assembly: GCF_016801865.2. Lineage (NCBI taxonomy): Eukaryota > Metazoa > Arthropoda > Insecta > Diptera > Culicidae > Culex > Culex pipiens. The sequence goes on from NC_068939.1 coordinate 10,556,275, forward strand.
TCATGAAATGTGGTCGCAATAATATGAAATTAACATAGCCAAAATATAAAATTTGTTGAACAGCATTTTTCTTCACATTTGAAACTTGTTTTTTTCAACCAAAATAGTTATGATGTTCAGAGAAGTCTGTTCAACCAATCATGTAGGTATTTGGGTGGATTTAGCAAAGTTATCAAGTTAATTTATAGCACTGACCGTCTTACCCCACATGGGTGGCCGTCTTACCCCGCGTATTTCATATATATTCGATTTCAATTATTTTTTTAAAATTGCTGAAAAGTATTGAAAATTGGTTTTTAGACCAACTAATTTATGTCATTTCTATAATGGACTATTAGTAGAACAATATATACCTGATTTGAGATCAAAATAATCTGTAGTGTTAATTTTATGAGACTTCTCCCTTAGGGTGGCCATCTTACCCCCATCTCCCCTACTACGAAGTTAGATTTTCTGAAAAGCTTGAATTACGATCACCCTAATTTACAACCAAGCAAAAAGTTGCTTCTGTCAACACCATTTTAAGAAAAAAAAAAACTTTTTTTTGCGATCAATATCTCAAATAATCCTGATTCACAAAGCGTCAGAATCCTTCATTTTGTTTCATACATAGCAAATTTGCTCAGAAAACATGAAGTTTGTGGACATCTCTACAAAGTCCAAACCTCAAAACCCTGGTCGATAACTTAACCTGTAGAGCAGTTCTCTACGTAATCGGTCTTTTTTCTTTAATTTTAATTTTCGTATTTTTTTATCCGGCTGAAAGTTTTTTGGTGCCTTCGATATGCCCAAAGAAGATATTTTGCATAATTAGTTCGTTCATATAATACAAATACAAATTTGGCAGCTGTCCACACAAAAATGATATGTGAAAATTAAAAAAAATCAGTATATTGTGAAGGAATTTTTTGATCGATTTGGTGTCTTCGGTAAAGTTGTAGGTATGGATATGGACTACACTGAAAAAAATTATACACGGTAAAAATTTTTCTTGGTGATTTTTAATTTCACTTTTTGTCACTAAAACTTGATTTGCAAAAAAATGTTATTTTTATTTTTTTTATTTTCTGATATGTTTTAGAGGACATGAAATGCCAACTTTTCAGAAATTTCCAGGTTGTGCAAAAAATCTTTGACCGAGTTATGAATTTTTGAATCAATACTATTTTTTTGGACTCTAGTGAAATTTTGATAAAGTGCACCGTTTTCAAGTTAAAGCCATTTTTAGGTAATTTTTTTTGAAAATAGTCGCTGTTTTAAATTTTTTTAAATTAGTGCACATGTTTGCCCACCTTTAAAAAATATTTTTGAAAAGCTGAGAAAATTCTCTATATTTTGCCTTGTTGAACTTTTTTGATACGACCTTTAGTTGCTGAGATATTGCCATGCAAAGGTTGAAATTGATGTTTTCTAAGTCTCGCCCAATGAACTCACCATTTTCTAATGTCGATAACTCAGCAACTGATGGTCCGATTTTCAATTATATAGTTGAAAAAAAGATTGAGCTATTACCAGCTAAAATATTTCATATCTATTTTACTACACTGTTCAAACTGATACCATTCAAACCTTATCAGACTATGATAAATCACTCGTATACTTTCAAATAATGACCAAAACCCAAGCACCCCTCACATCCCTCCGATCCCAAAAACATAATTATCCTCCTCGCCCGCAGGCTTTTCCGCGATAAAACCGTGCCGTTTTCCTCCGACGTGATGTGTCATTACGTGTCCCGTTTCCTCTCCTCCCTCCATCCCCGTCCACCAATTCAAATTACATCATTCCGGATCCATTATCGTAAAGCAAATATCCCGAATGGCATCCTTCCTTCCTTCCTTCCTGAACCACACCGGAAAATCAACAACATCTCTGCATCGGACCAGGCCAGTGGAAAAGCGGAAAAACCAACCCGTCGTCGTCGATTCACACCAACCAACAATAACAATAGTGTAGAGAGCTCCTGTAACTAGGACCTTCCCTCCGTTGCTTCTTTTTTCCCTTTAGGGGTGGATTTGAACCAGTCAGGAAATAAAAATCATTTACACGCACTCCCCGGCACGGCAGTCCTGTGATAACTAAATTCGACACAGTACATTGGCATCGATTATTGGATAGTGGGAGAGTTGATGGGGAAATATGGTCAAAATTTTGGAAGTATGTATTTCTGTGTAACTAAATTTTAGTAAATAATTTTAATAAATATAGATTCTAGGAATTCAAAAAAAATCAAGCTTTTTTAAATTGGTTCAAATTTACTCTACCAAATCTACCAAAAGTGGCCATTGTTGGCCCACGACGCTCCCTTTCAGTGACCGAGAAAGGGAAAAAGTAAGCATTTCCCACTTTTTCCCTCAACAAAACCAACTCGTCCACCAAGTCTCTCGGCCCGAGCATTGTGCCAGGGAGAAAAGCCACGCCAAATCGACTCCTTCTCAATTTACAGAATCACTTTGGCGTAGCTACAGCAAAGCGAAAGGAAAATATTTACCCAAGGATCCCCTGTATTCCCTCGAACCGGAGCCGGAGTGGCACTGTTGATACCCCGGACATCAACGTCGACAAGCCAACCCTGGTCCGTGGTCCGGCATCTCATCATCGCCAGCGTTGAGACATCGATATCAAACGGTTTGAAAGGGGCAAAGTGGGTTTAAAATTTGTTGATATTAAAAAAAATAATCAATTTAATTTTCAAGTTATTTTTGAACCTATCTTTTTTTACCAAAAAGATTTCTTAACAATCTCCCACCTTCAAACACACCGTGACCTTTCCCTTTGCTCGCCAACCGGAAGGGGCCATCAATCGTGGTCCTTTCTACAGCTCTAACACGTGGCACATCCCACAGCCACACACACCCATCCATTTCCTGTCCGTATTGTCCTTAACACCAAACCGATTCCAAAGTGATGGAAATTGTCATAAATTGCCCATCTCTCTCGCCATCGCCAACGCGTTGGGTGGGTGGGTGTCGAAGGGAAGATTGACCCTCGTTTAAATAATGATGCCTGCAGAACAATTCCATTTCCCTGGTCGTCGTTGGTTAAACTTACTGTGTGTACATCCACCCATTTTCGGTGTGTAGTCGTCTTCCTGTTTCCCAGTGAAGGAAGATGTTGTAACTCAGGCAAGAAAAAAGGGAAGAGAATTCCCTTGCAGGCTGATAAATCTATTTTTTCGGGAATCCTTTCGGGAACCATTACTGCTGTACCATTGAGGTGCTAATAGCTCACCGAAGGGGTGTGAAAATATGAATATTTTTGGCCTGGGTGGTCTTTTTTCGGCATTTTTTAGGGTTAAAAAGAAATTTGGGGAAATGGTCCCTTGTTTCCATTTCAGTGGCAGGTTGACTATGCAAAAAAAAAGCTCTAAACGAAAAAAGGACCATGATTGATATTGGTATGTAAATAGATTAAAAAAGTAGGTCGAATGTAAAGCAGATAAAAAAATTAAATTGAATTTCGATTAATACAGATCGATTGACTAAACATTCCCATTGTTTCGACTTTGTCTAAGTTATCTGAGTTATCAAGCAGATCACAGATTAATAAATTCAATTGCCTTTTCTAATGAAAAAATGTGTAAAATCTGGCAATCCTGTCCAAAACATATGAGTATTAAAGATTAATTCACAAACTGTTTTTAAAATCAGAATGTCATAAATCTTTATGATAATGACTCTGGAATCGACTTGCCAAACGTTGTTGTAAAGGTATTTAAGGGGTTACATGCATACATACATACATCACGGGTCCCCCACAGACCGTTATTATGAAAAAAAAAATTCCACCCAAACCAATGATTGGACATGGTTTCAGGGACCATTCTGCATCTCTGGGCCGAGTTTCAAAATATTTGCCGGCAGAAATTTCGAATACGGTCGGTTTTAGTATTTCGAGTAGATATTAAGGAGAAATCACATGTAAAATGCATAGGAAAACATCAACGTTTCAATGTTTTAACTCTAAAACGTTACTGGTCATGGTTTTAAATTGTACTAACATGTAGCAGAATGATATAAAAACGATTTACGGCACTGACTTAGCCGGATTAAGCCTAAGTCAAGTGACTTAAGTACATTATTTACAAGTCTATACCTTGATATTGAAAAAAAACTCCTACTTCATGGAATTTTAAGTCAAGGAAAACTAGACTGCACAAAAATAACTTTAAATGGGGTTACTTTGAGCCAAAGGGGTGACATTGTACCAACAAACGAATAAAGATTGCTTTGATAAGCTTGAGTTTTACGTTTATATACTTATTTGTAGACGGATTAATTTGGTCTATTTATTTTCCTACAAAAAAATTTGATGATGTTGCTACGCAAATCTGCTTATTCTGTTTGAATAAAGCCTGTTGATTAAACATTAAATTAATTTAAAATCTCCAGGAAGTTTGAAATTTGAAAATGATGCGCATATTTTTCAGTTCTGAATCAATTCCTACTGAAATCAAATAAAACAATCAAAATATTAGGGCAACAAATTTTGTGACATGGCAAGTTTGTGACATTGCAATTAGAATAAAATTGTGCTTTTTTAAAACCGATTACACATTTCAACCATACGAATAAAATCCAGAGAGTACTTCAGCTATCATTTAGCTCATATATTTTTGTTGTCCTGTGTAATGATTATAATTAGCAAAAGTTTAATGACACAACTTCCCACAAGATTAATATTTCTAACCAACCAATTATTTTTCAATATTGTAGTTATCGTCATGAAATATTATATTTTATAATTGATTAAAGTAATGTTGATACACTCATAGTTAGAATTCAATAAAACATATTATTGATCATCAAGAACGTTCACTAATAATGTATTCATCAAAACAAAACCTACTTCTGCCCAATGTGAAAACACCATCAATCATTCAACAAGCTTGGCATGGCAATTTTTATTCTAATTGCAATGTCACAAACTTGCCATGTCACAAAATTTGTTGCCCTAATATTTTGATTGTTTTATTTGATTTCAGTAGGAATTGATTCAGAACTGAAAAATATGCGCATCATTTTCAAATTTGTCACTTCCAGGAGATTTTAAATTAATTTAATGTTTAATCAACAGGCTTTATTCAAACAGAATAAGCAGATTTGCGTAGCAACATCGTCAAATTTTTTTGTAGGAAAATAAATAGACCAAATTAATCCGTCTACAAATAAGTAAATAAACGTAAAACTCAAGCTTATCAAAGCAATCTTTATTCGTTTGTTGGTACAATGTCACCCCTTTGGCTCAAAGTAACCCCATTTAAAGTTATTTTTGTGCAGTTTAGTTTTCCTTGACTTAAAATTCCATGAAGTAGGAGTTTTTTTCAATATTAAGGTATAAACTTGTAAATAATGTACTTAAGTCACATGACTTAGGCTTAATCCGGCTAAGTCAGTGCCGTAAATCGTTTTTATATCATTCTGCTACATGTTAGTACAATTTAAAACCATGACCAGTAACGTTTTAGAGTTGAAACATTGAAACGTTGATATTTTCCTATGCATTTTACATGTGATTTCTCCTTAATTTCTACTCGGAATACTAAAACTGACCGTATTCGAAATTTCTGCCGGCAAATATTTTGAAACTCGGCCCAGAGGTGCAGAATGGTCCCAGGAACCATGTCCAATCATTGGTTTGGGTGGAAATTTTTTATTTATAATAACGGTCTGTGGGGGACCCGTGTGCATACATACATACATACATAAATACAAACATACATACATACATACATACATACATATTTAGAATTTTGTATTTTTAAGGAAATAAAAACTTCAAAATTGGGCTTGTGATTTGAAAAATGAGGACTTATAAGACACTGAGAAAAACTCATTTTTCCAGAAAAATAACTTTAAGGGTCTTTATCTCAGCAATCAGTAGTTCGATCAACAAAGCAAAAATAACGTGTAGGACATGTTTCAGCTTAAAAATATGCATTCTTATTTTCCATTATTTTTTATAATTGCAAAAACTGAATATTTTTCTAAAACAAAAAAAAAAAAAACAAATATCAATTAGCATTACAAGCCACAGTAGAAACATTTCAATGAAAATGTTTTTTCAATTCGTTATATGAGTACAGTTGTTTTGAATTCATTATTGAAAAAAATATCTTTAGAGTTAGTTGCAAGTCTTATTTCATTGAATTTTTGAAGATATTTGATAAATGGGCACCTTGATTCAAATTGCCGACTTTAATCGTATAATTATTTTCAAAATTTGAGGAATTATTTAAAAAACTGCGTTTAAAAATATTTTTTAATCTGAGAATTTATTTGAAATTTTAAAAAATTGTAGCTGAATCGAAGCAAAATTCAAAATAGTTTAAGGTTTAACATTGAAATATTTATCTCAAAATTATCAGGAAATTATCTTAGCTCTTTAAAAAGACATATTTCAAGACTGCCAACTTCATGAGATTATGACAAAAATATATTTATTTTTACTGTAAATGATTTTTAAATGGCTATCAGTTACTTAGCCATGCAAGCTAGTGTCTATACGGTCAACCAAGCTATCACTTGAAAACTGTTCTTTTATCAAGATTAATAAAGTACTTTTTGGTATAAAATATTTGACCGACATAAACATGAAATTATTTTGACTTCATAAAAGAACGAAAAGCAACAAAAATTCTTGTGTAATGCTTGTAAAATTATTCATATTTTTTCAAATATTTGATGAAAATGAATAGATTTTGGATTCACAAAACAATTTAAATTTTAAGAAAAGGTGTACAATGAATTATTTTGTACAAGACATTCTACATACATAGCCATTTTTTCCATCTTTATAAGACACTCTTATTTAAAATAAAATAAAAATACTTTTATAATAGTTATAATAACAAAAATGTTTCGTCTAACAAGTACCAATTTCAAAATAATAAATTACTTTAATAACTCTGAAATTACCTTGTTTACCAATTAATTACTTTAAATTACTTTAAATTACTCTATTTACCACTAAGTACTAAGTAACCAATGAATTACCAGATTACCAGCTCAAAGTCAAAGTAATTATTAATTATTTGCCAGTCTGAGGCTTTGCTGGAAACCCTTTTGCGCATGCCAATTTTTCAAGCTTAAATCGTCTGTTACTTGCTTACTCAATAAATAATGTAATATAAAATTCTGAGATTTTCAACATGTATGTAACCCTTTAAAAGACCTATAAGAAGCGTTATATCTATTTTGAGATTTGAACCTTATAATTCAATCCCGTAACTTTTTTTTATACAGTGACTTAAGATCATCTTATTGTACCTTGTTAGAAAGACATAAAAAACAATAATGTTTTTTTGTTTTCGTAAACTCTGATGAGCTGGCAATTCTGCCGAGAAAAATTGCAGCTTTAGCTCGATACTTCATTCTTGACCATTGTTAACTTTCATGCAAATGACATCGAGTCCTATTACGTGTAATAAGATGGATATTCTAAAAATCGGTCGTTCAGACGGATGTTCAATTTTACCTAAAAGTTCCTTTGCCACCCAATTTCCATACCATCACCATTTTAGGCTGCATATTATTGAAAAACACGTATTTTTTCGAATGTTCGAAAATTGAAGGGGTCATACCACCCCTCGAAGAATGGAGCTCGGATTCATGTACAGTGAAAAATATTACCCCAAGGAACACAGTTTCACGCGTATCGAAGAGGGGGTCCGGGCAACTGCTGTTTGAGTTGGCGTAGAATTACCGAAATGTTATTTTAAATTAAAAAAAAAAACATGACGCAAATAAATAAAACATCAAGCTCATTAATCAATCAATGTTCTGCTAAATATCAAATCGTTTCAATTAATGATATCGCCAATTGGTTATTTATCCCATAATCCTATTATATATTTCCAATTTTGAACGACCACTTGCTCTGCTGTAAGTCCCTCTTCAATTCACCAAAAAACAACTAAATCCACCCTGGCCACATCCAGACACACGTGGTCTCGTCGCGGTGGTCAGGGTCATCCACCGAACCAACTCACCAATCGTACCCTAGCCCAACCCTCACTCCCGCCTAAAACCATCGTTTAACTGCTCTGGACAGCTTTATGTGATTATGACATTATTTTGGCATTCGACAAAAGAAGTGCGCCACCGCAGTTCAAACCGAACCAGACCAGAATCAACAGAGTGATGGCATCCATCCCCACGTGGTCTGGCGTGGCAGTTTGTTCCAGAAGTTGCGCCAGAGTCCAGCCGTGTGTGTGCAGTTGGCAGTAGCGAGTTATTTACGAGCCACGCCGGATCAAGTGGACCATTTGAGCGAACCGCGAGAGGGGTTTGGACATGGGATGAGGTGGGACCCCGGGTAGAAAGGTATTGGTGAGGTGGAACAATGTTTGTTAAATTTTGTCAACAATTTCAAAAGGAATGTTTTGGTTATCAACATAAGTGTTAATCAACAGACGAAAAACCTGAAAATAACAAAGTTTGTTCTTAAATGATTACAAAAACAAAGTTTGTTAAAGTTCTAACAAATTGTGTTATGTTTCCAAATAATTTATCACCATAGCCGCGCTTGACTAAAGTTGGTTTCGATTTTGAAGTATAAATTAACAAATTGTGTTCCCATCTAACCAACCTCTTCTTCCCGGGCATCCTAGTCACCAGCTTCAAGGACTATCGGTTTCCGGCGATGAATTGATGTTTTCGGACGTGTCTCTCGTGGGGGAGATCCCGGCTGGTTAGTGGACACTGTGTCGTACTTTTCGAGAGGGCCCCTCTTTTTTCCCGTCCGTTGGTCGATTTCGTGTTTGATTTTGGTCAGTAGTCCAAACGGTCCTGCGTTGTGTTTACGCCAAAGAAGCCCGAGCACCCGGGTTTGATGACTCTGTTTAGGGGATTTTTTGCTGACCTGACGTGACGATAAAACTCGCCGAAATAGACACGTAAGAGGATTCTACGGTTGTGGGGAGTTTGTTTCGGAATGACGGAGGGTCTGTTCTGGGGGATTTGCAGTGATATGCAACTGGTGGGAATTGGGCTGGAAAATGCAACGGTGGGACAAAATGCGGAATCTGGGGGGAGCTCTTTTCATGAAGGGATTTGAAGTATTTGGTGCTCAAATTCGTTAGTGTTTGAACTTGAAGTTGCTTTAAATTCTAATCAACATCAAACTCGGAAGTACCTCCCGAAAAACTCATCAATTACAAAATCACTGCCCTAAGGACATTTCCATTTCACACTTTCCCAGAGTCGTAAGTGGGTTGGCGTAAAATTAAACCTTCAACAGACCTAGAGGGCGAGCCCAAAGAGTACACATTAACCGGCACCCTATTTGATGGACTTGTATCTCCCTCTTCGACGCGATTACGATGATGGGACCTCTCAGGAAGTCATTCAACGAGAGACGGTCCCCCCTAAGGCGTCGTAAAGCTCCGTCAAATGAATGTTTGATTGGCTGTTTCGCTCAATTTCATTTTGTACACCGAAGAAAACCCCTTTTCGGTTGTTGATGTTTGGGCGGAGGCTGTTTGATTCACTTTGTTTGGTTTTTACTGCTATGGTAATGGGATTTTATTAACGTTTTGATTATAGTCTGGTTTATATCCTCTATGTTCTAAATTTTTCAATTTTTCAATTTTAAATTTCTTATAAAGTAATCCATGGTTTTCTGCAAATCGACTTTTTTGTATTTTAAATACCGTAAACCGGGGTGACTTTGATAGGATTTCAATTTGTTTTTGGAATATTTTCCAACAGGTAAGGTTTTTATCAAGATTATAATTTTTAAAACATGTACTGGGGTAGGCCACACAAAGTCCATGCACTATTTTGGAAAAAAAAAGTTGTTTCAATAGTGTTTAGAAAAATAGTTACGTTAAAAATTCTTAGTTTAAATTCCGGGGTAACTTTGATAGTCATAGTATTTCTTGATAAAATCATATGTAAGATGTTCAAACTTTATTTATACGTTAAATGTACCATCACTAAAGTAGCTGATATAGTTTTTAAGAAAAAAAATCAATGTTTATGATTAGTTAACTAAGTTTATAAGCTTTTTAACAAAATACATAAAAATTTTAGGTAAAATTGTTAAAAAGTCGGAATTTTGTCTGAAATTTGGTAAAACTGGTTTTGTTTATGAAATTATCGATTTATATTGCATTTTATACTGAATTCGAAGCAAGAATCACAAGTTTTCACATTTTGTATAAAATTTGTTCTACTGAAAATGCATATAAATATGGAGATTTTTTGAAATTGCGTTTGAAAAACACATATTATTTATTATTTACAAACTTATTAAACCTTCTCCTAGTGGAAAATTGTCCAAAGAATCCGAAAATGTATTCCGTTTTCCGATTCAAAATCATGTTCATCGAGAAAATTATGACACTTTGGGAAGTTTTAAATAATGACTTTCATCAATATTTTCTTAACAATAGTAAACTAACTTTTTAAACTTTTCAAAATTTTATGAAAAGTTCTTTTCGAGGTACTTTGAACACTTCTCTACCACGGTCAGTATGATACTAAATCATTCCGTACGTTTTTTAATTGTACTGTTCATTTTGGGGAAAAATCGCAAACCTATCAAAGTCACCCCGGCTATCAAAGTCACCCCGTTTTACGGTAGATGAAACTCCATACATTTTCTTTGTCAAAGGAAGCAATTTTGCTTAATTAGATTTTCCATATAAATCTCCTTGCAATTTTGCCGTCTGGTCAAACAAAAAGGTTTTTATTAAAGCTATGCTTTCGTCAAAAATTTCTAACATTCTTTTGGTGTTTTCACGAAAAAAGTAATTTTTCAAAGGTTGCGATTTTCCAAATGCTTTTTTGTCAAATACTCAAAATTTCTGATATAAACGATAAATAATGTGGTGCAACAAGTTTTTTTTTCATGAAACTATTTTCTATTTTCAGATATATAATTTTTCGCACATCATTTTAATTTTCCCTATTTCTTTTTTATTTTTAAATTTTTTTACATTTTAGGAAACTACAAAAGGTACCTTTTCACTAGAGTTTTAAACATTGCCAAATCTGATAGTTGTGATTGTTTTTTCTTTTTTTAATGATAATTCTAACCATTTTCAAGTCAAAAACATTTTAAGTATTAATTTCTTTTAAAAATATTCAATTGTGTCAATTTTGTGAAGTTTTCTTCTCTTTTTAATAAATTTAATTTCGAAATTATTAAATCTAACTATATTTTTTAGAGCTTGCTGAACAAAATTTTAAAACATGCTTGAATGGAGATATTGTTAAAATTTTGAATTAAGAAAAAATATGCTTTGAATAATGTAAGTAGAACTTATAATTTACTTAGCTTGCAACTGTTTTGAAACAAATCATGGAACAGCAAGAGGTTTTAAAATGATTTTTTTGTCTGTTTGTGCATTTATATATAAACGAGCTGTTTGTTAAATGTAGATGTATGATTAATAGATTTTTAGTGATTTAAAAATAAACGGGGTTCTTTTATTGAATCGATGAAATATGATTTTTAAAAACTTAATTGATACGAAATTGATATGATTTGAATATATATAAAACATTTCGAAGGTTTTGTTCGAACGCGAATCAGTTCAATACGGATCGTCGGATCGAGGTGCTCTTTGTTGTGTTGGGTTCGTATAAGCCCAAGGAAGGTTCTTACGCCAAAAAGTTATAACTTTGGCCACTCTGGAAGCGATTCCGGAAGATCTGCAGATTGTATGGGAAAAGTTACGTATAATCAAACTTTGATCACAGGAGGCTGAATAAGCAATAAAAAATAAGAATACAGTTCATTTTAGGGAACACCTTTGAAGTGTACCGACATTTACTTGCCTTCAAGGATTTTTACATTTTCGAAAGTATTTGAATGTGAAATAAGATTTTAAAGATCAATTCTTTTGAGTATTTGCATTCTTTCAAACATACAAACTTATTTGGATTTTTTGTGATAATTTAATTTTTGATTTTTTTTTATGAAAAATTAAGCTTGCTTTTATTGTTTATAAAAAAACCTGATTTAATCCCACCTGGGGTGAGATGGAGCCTTTCTTACTAAAGAATATATCAATGGTAGAACTTCTTTCAATTCATAACATCGACTTTGTTTATTTATAACGTCAGCACAAAAGAAAGTCTTATGAGCGAGTTGTGGCGCTATAACCACGGCAAATAGATTCCAGGGCATTCGTGGAAATACAATGTCCCATCCCAGAGGGTCCCGGAGTACCAAACCTTCTTAGCATGGTGCTCCCATAGCTATTTATACAACCGCACCACTACACACTCAATCGCGAGTACCTTAGGAAGAAAGCCATTGGCGTCGCCAGCATTGAAAACTTTGAAAACGATAACCGATGAAAAGCTTAGAAAGCTCGTATTGGAATCCAATAAACCCTGTCAAATAAACTTACGAAATCACGAAAAAATTAAGTCTACATTTAGGCGATTTTAGGAGCGCACGGGAAACAAATTGATTGTAGCCGGATGAATGTCCTATGCATAAACATTGGACAGTCATGCAAAAACGGACAGGGCAAAACGAAACCGAAAAGCTACGATATCTTACATGTTGTAGGAAACATCGGTAGACAAGCTACTACAAAACGAGTATAAGTCGAGCCAAAAAATATATGCGCCAGCATTTTCGCGCCAGTAATCGAAGCTCAACTTGACAACTTGTCGACTTGGCGACGAAGCGTCGAAAATCGATGCAGTGTGATTTTTTGAGGATTTTTCCGATTAAAATTCATGCTGAATCGTAATATTTACTAAGAGGAAAATGACGTCCAGCCTTAAAGTAAAACCTATACCTTTCTTTAGTAAGAAAGGCAAAAAACACAAATTTTATATATAAAACTAGACCAAAAGGGTTGTTGATTCGGTTGATTGTTTGTTACTATTCAATACTTTTTTCAACATAATCATATCATAGAGCGGTTTTGCCTTTCCATATGGATGCACTGAGGTTTTTTTTTATCAAATAAATACTCTATGATGTCCCCTTTTGAAACATTGTCTTGTGAAATTTTGCTTTGGAAACTAAAATAACCTTTTGTTGGGTTTAGTGATACGTTTGAAACTGTGCTACAATTAATGCATTTTTTAAAATTAATTTTCATTAGAAATTTGTGACGTTACGTTGTTGAAGCCTTAAACTGCATATATATGAAAGGAAATATCTGATTGATTATTGGAAAAATATTTTGCAATACTGTTGCTTTTAATCGTTTTTTTAGAATTAAACCAAAATAGTATCTTGTTTTAATTGTGATGATTAAAAGATTTTTTTGTTCGACATTTGACATTAATAATCAATAATTTTGATGTCAAATAAGCTTTGTTGATTTTCCCATCAGCAAAGTAAAATCATCTACAAATTCGATTCCAAATTTCACTTGTTTCGTGTCACCACCAAAATCCTGCTGCGAGATAAGTTGAGAGACAGTGTAAAACACAAGCGTTACATCGCCGGCCAACTCCAACCGATGAATGTCGTCACATTGCCATTCCGCTCGAAGCAATTGATTTTCCCTCCTGAATGAAAGGAGAAAAAAATGAACTTCGGGAGGGAGATGGCACTGCGCTAAATTTGGAACCATTTCGGAAGCATTTCCACTCGGAAAGTCACATCCAGAAAGGAGGGGGACAGAAAAACGTGTGTAATGATAGCTTTCTAAATCAATTCTTCTAGATTACATTTGAAGTGGAGATTATGGTTGGTGGATTTTCCTAACAGGATTTTCCACCCTGTCTGTTCGAGGTTCGAGGAAGAGGTTGGGGGAGGTCCTCTCCGGAACGAACATTTTACTCTGCATCACACGGTTGGGCGGACAACCTCGTTTTCCCCCGTTATCCAGTATGAAAGAGAGAGTCATTGGTTTGTGTCGTGTTCGGGATTTTGCTCCTGCTTGCCTCCTCTCCACCCGCACCAATTTCTCCCTGATGCCCGGGAAAACCCGCTGAAGGGTGAAGTGGAAAAATGTGGACCATGTCGGAACGTAAATCCCTGGTTGTTAGAATCGATGTTGGACAGCATGGTGTCACAGATTGGCCGCCGAAGCTGACAAGCTGCCGTTTGATTGGGGGATTAGATTTGGTCCCACACACACACATAGGTATCAGCAAAACAAAACTAAAAAAACTTCACAAAACAATAATAGATTACTAGCTTGATGCAATAAACGGGTGCAGTTAATTTAATCCTCTCAAAGAGCAGTTTTCCAATTTCCATCGTAAAATGGGGAAAAACTTTTCCCTTCCCTGGGGCCAGTTTGGGTTTTCATTGGAACGATCACCAAACAGGTGCAGCTCGGGTTTGGTTGAGATAACAGAGCAAAACAATACAAAACAAAAGAAAAAAAACTAAAGCAAAATAGAGCAAGAGTTTCATTGGAAGCAAGTGTACAGACTAAGTAAACTCCCCAAAGGGGACACCGGCAGGCAAGTTTGCTGCAACTTGAGGCCGAGTGTTTGGGTGTTGTGTTCATTAAGTATGTATAATCTCGATGGGAGATTGTGCCTGGGTTTGGTGTGTTTGTGGTTGATTTTGGTCACACCGATAGTGAGGATTATCTTGAGGGGATATTGCCTTAAGGAAAGAGTTGATTTTAAGGCATGGCTTGGGTAAAATTGAATGCAACATTTATTGCACTCGATTGGAATTTAAACTTCATTTTAAAATGACTTTTTTTTCCATTTCAACTGCTATTTATACTCTGATAGAAAAATGTATATTTCAAAATAATAATTTTTATTATGAATTCACGAATGCCTTATTTTTAAAATTTTTGACGGATTGATTCGAATATTTTTTAAGTTTATTTTGTGTAATCATGTCATTTTATTGTCTTTTATGATTTTATGATTTTTTTGTTTGTTTGTTATTTAAAATGATTGTTTAAAAGTTGACAGCTTTTGTTTTTAAGAATTTGAGTCAAAAGCATAATAAAATGAAACAAAAAACATCAATTTGAACAAATTTTCTACATTTCAGTGAAACTGGTTATTTAAATGCATAATATTGGAAAAAAACTGATAATTACTATATTGCAAGAAATTAAGGATTCACTTCAGTATTGAACTAGTTAAAAACATAGGGGTATATCAGATAAGTTGTCACTCATGCAATGAATTCCAATTTCTAGATTTACATTTTAATTGTAATAAATAATTAGTTTCAAGAATAAATTATTTAAATGCGACAGAAAATGGAAGCAATGGAATACTTATTGCTGCGTAATGCGTAATTTATTAATGAGTTCAAGAGTTATTGTATAATTTATTAATTCAACTTATTTCAACTTATTTGACTTGTTTTAAATTGATAGATTTCCTCTCGTTTCAAGAGTAAGTAAGTCTTTCTATTTCGTTGAAATCATTTAAATTTATTTAGCTTGGATTTTTTTGAAAATGCTGTTTATTTCAGCTGATTATTTAAAGCATGTCTTGGAAATCTCAGGTATAGAGATTTAAAAAAAGTTTTGACGTATTTTAGTTGGCAGCCTATGTTTTCAAAAAAAAGTAATAATTTTAAAACACAACACAAACATTACGATTTTCTTCAACTCGATTGCTTGAGTTTAATAAATATTAGACTTCAAACATGAATTTTCGTTGATATTTGAAAAACTGGGGGTGAAACTTTTTTCTGTTTATTTTATTCTTATTTTGTTAAATAATGTTTAAATAAGCTTAGAGGCAAGCAGTTTGGAAACTTTACAAATTAGCATTTTAAACACTTGAAAAAGAAATCACTGAAAAAAATCAAGTTAAGTCAAATCAGCTCAAAATGCATGTGCAACAATATTGTATGATAACGACGACATCTAAATCTTTAAAAATCAAATTTCATCATTTTGACGATTTTCAATTTATAAATGGTTAAATATTAGAACAAACTGAATCCTGTTTAAAAACCAAAAAAATACATATAATATTCAGAAATTGTATCTTAGATTTAAAAAGACAAGAAATTATACAAAATGTTTAAAAAAATATTTTATTTAAAATCAATATTAAATTGTCATGTTTTTGTTCAAGTTTGCCCATTTAAATGTCATATTCTGCAAAGTCACTGATCAATCTTATCACCCCTAAAAGATCGCAATAAACCACTGCCAGGGTTAATGAATTTTGATTCAACACTCTCAAAAATCAACTTCGCACAACTTCCATACATCCACAAATCCAACCCAAAATTTCCATAATTTTTAAAGCAAACACAGCCCCAGAATTGAATCAAAAGTTGTGGAGCTAGCGCATCGGCCAGGACATGTGGGTGCCAGCGCTCCGGCGGCAACTTTCGTGATTATTTACTTATCTAAATCAACAGCAAGTTTTTGGACCCCGGTCCCGAGGTTCCGTTCGTTGACAAAAAGCCAAAAGTGCCATCCCCCTCCAAAAAGTGGAAGTGAAAAGGTTAACACCCGCATTTCGGTGGCACCAGCGCCAAAAAGCTGGGTCAGAGCCATTCCCATTGGGGAGGGTGGGGGTAGAGGTTAAGGGGTAGGAAATGAATTCATAATTATCACTTTACCAAGGCGATGGAGTTTAAATTTAACTCACTTCAACCCTCCTCCTCGGCGGCATCGTCGTCGTCGTCGTGTCGGAATGCCTCGGAGGAAAGCAGGACGATGCCACAGGACGAGGACGATGTTGACTAATTCGCTGGGTTGGAATTTAATTAAAGCTTTGGTGCCATCGTTGACGTACCCCGGGGACGGATTTTCGGTGGGTGTCCCAAGTTGGTGGATTTGCCAAAAGGTCCAACTGGCATAAATCCGAGTCTGGCTGGAATGTGTCACTGGCTTAAAGAAGGTGTGCAATTTGAGTCGAAATTGACGGAATTAATCCGTCATGGAGTTGGAATTTCAATTGAAACTTTCACATATAAATTGTTCTCTCTCTCTCTGCTAATCATCCATAATTTAATCAATGGTTCCAAGCGTACCTCCACTACAATCGCAATTAGCAATCATTAAGTTTTCCTCGCATTAAAAAAGAAAAGAGAACTTTTCCCACCTCCCCCTTCCCACTAATCAATAATACAGCACAAATCGATTCCAAGTGGCAGAATTACCCGGCTCAATAATGAATGCTTTCAGTGGAAAGAGGCAAAAAAAAAAAAAAAATAAACAAAGAAAAAATCCCCTCCCCCTCGTGATGAAGACACCAAGCAAAACAGACCTAAAAAAAAGTATTTTAAAATTCCATTAAAACGTTTCGAAACTTCCCCCCTCGAAACTCTTAATGAATAAAAAATCCCTCCATCCATCCAGCTGTGATGAGCTCGTTGAGTTTTAGAGGCATTGCAGGGCTGTGGCTGTGACTAAGATTTAATGAAAATATTCGTCAGCAGCGCCGAAAATCCGAGCTGGAACCGCGCCTCCTG
Source organism: Culex pipiens pallens (assembly GCF_016801865.2). Taxonomy (NCBI): domain Eukaryota; kingdom Metazoa; phylum Arthropoda; class Insecta; order Diptera; family Culicidae; genus Culex; species Culex pipiens. The sequence goes on from NC_068939.1 coordinate 10,573,618, forward strand.
GTGTCCTTTTTGCGGAGCTAGAAAACTGGGAAGATAAAGTTGGTTCGGGTGGTCGTGAATCGTTAGGAAGTTGTGATTTTTGTTTAAAAACAAATTGTTTATTTTTTTGTCATTTTAAATTTATTGACTCCTGTGTGTTTTGCCTTCCTCACCTTACTAAGGAAAGGCTATAAAATCACTCGGAAAATGAACTTTTTAATTAGGCTTCCTAGACCTACCTTCATTTGTACATATCGACTCAGAATCGCCAGCTGAGCAAATGTCTGTGTGTTTGGCTGTATGTAGACATGTGTACCAAATCAATGTCACTGGAATATCTCGTCACAGGCTCAACCGATTTTGGTCGGAATGGTTTTAATCGATCCGTCTTAACGTCCCCTAAGTTGCTATTTAAATTCATGCAGTTTTATCATGTATTTAAAAAGTTATGTTAAAAAAAATGTTTCATATTAAATTAAAATTATGGTAAAAAGGGTGTTTTTTTCATGAAACCCTCACATGTTATATATTTTTAGAAAGCATATGAGAAGACCTTTAAGGTGGAGTAAGAATTTTCAAGATCTGACTTACCTATCTTAAATTACAAGCAGTTTAAAAAATGGTTTGAATTTACATAACCTCAACTGGTCGGGTTTGATCGCCACGAAAAAGCCGTGTAGAGGGATGCCATTTTCCTCAAAGGCCGTGTCTGTATAATCTTGACAAAAAGTCTGTAGGTTTTTTTACTCATCACTTATTTTTATTATGACCTCTTAGGTGCTGCGAACGCTAGGGGAGATCCATTAACATTTGGACACTATAGGGGGGTTGGAATCACTATAAATGAGAGGAAGGCACCAACCACCTAAAGGTGGATTAAGTAACGTTTTTTTTGCACGGTTAACTCTGGAATTTTGGCCGATTTTTGTGTGACGTACTATATGGATGCCGTCTAAGAAGTTAATTTAAAAATGATTTCATTAAGCTGAAAACTCAGTACCTGTACAAGATATGGTACACAGCAAAAAATCGGATGGTAAAATCGCATGCAAAAGCATGCACATCACCTTCGTCAAAATAAACACTTAATATTACACACTGCATGTACAATTTTTGCAATACACAAAAAAAAGTTGCAACCGACGGGATTCAAACCCAGCACCAACAGTAAGGACTGGCGCCTTAGCCCACTCGGCCATCAGACCGATGTGAAGCTGCATGGATAAACGCATATATGAGCTTCACATTTCGGTCAAGTAGGTTTCCCATACTGATGTGCTACATATTTCAGGATGTAAATTCACATAAAATTGCATAAAATAATGCAATATTTATTTTACACCCAGGTCTTTTACACGTAGCTGGATTACTACTTTTTTAGCTAATAATTTACAAATCCTTTCATTCTATAGTGATAAAATGTCCTACTTATCATTATCAAAAATAACAGCGCTAAAATGATCATTAAAGCACTAAAGTCCTTTTGAAAAGTGTTTTTTTTTTCAATTCCAACAAATATGTAGCTCCTTCCAAACTCGATTTTTACATCGTTAACATTAGCTTCTATTTTGAACAATTGTTTTCTATAGATCTTTTATAGCAACTCCAGCTCAAATCAGGAATTTTTCTGGCACTTTTGTACTTGACCCTCTCCGATTTCCCGGAAAGTCATCCAATTTCGCATAAGTTTGCCTTGAACAGCTTTTGAATTTGATTCGTTTTAATATTTACGTATGCTTATTTACTATCCAGTTTTCTACCACACTGAAAAAAATATTTTATGTTCAGTTATAAGCAATGTAATAAAGCTTAATATATCTGTAAGTCCATTCATCCAATTGAAATGCTGTCAAAGGCAAACTTATGGGAAATTGGATGAGCTTTCCGGTAAAAATATTAAAGAGACTGAAAAATCAAGTCTGTCATATAGAAATTGCCAAAAACCACCAAAAACCCTACTTTTTCGACATTTTTTTTTATTTTTAAAACCGCTGTAACTTCACAAGGATTGGACATAGGACAATAGTCAATATGGAGACTTTTATGTAAAATTGTCTAGGGAGTCGATTCTCACCATAGGTTTTCAAAAATTTTGACGTTTAGACCACTTAAAAAAACAGTTTTAATAAATGATTTTTGTATTTTTTTTAGGAGAGACGTACCATCCTGCATTTTTCGTCAGTCTTTTTGAAACAACGAAGAAAAATCATGACATCACCTTCAAATCAAACTTTTAAACTTAAAAAATGAAAAATTCCATAGAAGCGGCGTGTATTTTTATTTCAGTGTATTTTTTCGATAGCCCGTCCAATTTCCTACAAGTTTGTCTTTGACCACTTTTTGATACGATTCAACGGCTTCGAGATACAGTAATTTTTAAATTACAAAATACAAAAATATTTAAATAACCTACGCTCTTCTCAAATGTTATTTTCGAGTACAATTTGCTCCATATACACAAAAATGGCTCATATAGGCCTATTATAACATGCCTACAAAGTTTCATTCAAATCGGAGAGGACCCGGAGAGGAAGTACAAAAGTGCCAGAAAAACTCCTGATTTGAGCTGGAATTGCTCTTTACGATTTCTACATTCAATAGCATATCATTGGAAAATACTTTTTATCATTTATTATCAATATTTCAATGCTTGTTTAAATGTATGGAATTGAATTAATATTTTCAATTATTAACCAGCTGACCAGAGGTCCTGCGGTTCCAGCAAACAAACAAACAACCCCCTCACACTTCTCTCGATCCTCAACATAGTTTCATCGAGTGCTTTCACAAAAAGACGAAGCAGCAAAATTGCAAACAAAAACTGGCTGGGAACTCATTTTTATTGCACACCATCGAAACCACCATTTTTCGCGCGACGTCGGATGGAAAAATTTATTTAACTTTTTAAACTATGTGCAAAACATGACCTGCCTCCCAACGTTCATTCATCCACCCGCGCAAACGCGACTCGTGGCGGCGACTATCCGTTAGGAGGATTTTCCCTCCCGAGTCGCGTTTTCCGCGCGGTAATCGAGGAAAGCGCGCGCGAGAGAAAAACTTTTCCTTCTCGAAATTTGCTTCTTTTGTGTGCGGCACGAGGAATCGGATCACGCTGGTAAATGGAGTAAATCCACCTAGAAGGAATTTTATCACTTCTTTTCAAGCTGATTTTTGACGAAATTTTGATGAAAATAACACTTAAAATATCTCAGTAAAAAAATTAAATTGAAAACTAAACAAATAATTAACTTCAAATCTCCCCCAAGAAAACAGAAAACGTCCTTTGAATGCCCTGATCAACGTGTTCGACTGTCACACTTTGGCTGCTGCAACACGAAGAGAATGCGGCCAATTCCCGCGGGAACCGGCCATGAACAGAGTGCGAGGTGTCCTGTTGTGGACAGTTGTCTCTGCCTTTTTTTTTTGTTCTATTCTGTTCTACTCCTTGCTGCTTTGCATATTTATCTGGATTTGCTTTGTGGTGTCTGGCGCAGAAACACGGACATCCGAACCCCGGGAGGAGTGTTTCTGAGGGGTGGCCGCCACCACACGCGAGCCGGGAGCATAAAGTCATATCCAGTCGTGGTGGTGGCATTAGTGGCAGCGGCACAGATTTTTCCGGGGCCGGGTTTAAGGGAGGGGGCGTATGAGCGTAAGCGGAAAATTGCTACGTGATGCTAATTGTAATGAGGTGATTCGCGGGTGTTTCTTTTTTTGTGTGTTCTGTTTTGGTTTTTGAGCTTTTATTTTGATGGCATAGGAGGATGGTGTGAGATTGCAGTAATCAGGGCAGATTTGCTTTTTAAGAAGAAGAATTAAAAACAACTTAATGGTTCTGATTTCTGCTCCAATGAAGAGCTTTAACATTGTGAATAACTGTTGGGATTTATGGTTTAAAACGAAAAACGAAGTTGACTTTATAGCTGTCGGCCACCATTGCTAGTACCAACCACTAGTGTCTTCCTTTTTATCTACAAGGACTTCGCCGCCCTGGGCTCCTAAGTGTATGAAAGTATGGCACGGAGCGACGGCGCGGAATACCCATATTTACACAAAGAATTTTAGAGCGCCCGCCGCGGGATTCGAACCGGCGATCCTGGATTGGAGTCCAGTGCGCGGTCCGATTGATCCACCCGGGGGGGACATTTATGGTTTAATGTTTATTTAATATTTATTTTTTTATGGTTTAATGTTTATTTAATTTAAATAGATTCTTGACTTAATGATTTTGTTTCACAGTTTTATTTTGCAATTCGATCACATTTGAATTTGTGTTTTAACGCGAAGAGAATATTCAAAAACTAAGCTGTTCTAAGAATGAAGATTGAATTGCCAAAATAAGCTAAAAATTGTGATGATACATGGCTTAGTTGCATTTCAAAAACATATTTTTTAAATGAATTTTTGATTTGGTTCAAATTTGGTACAGTCTTTCACTATGACCAAAGAAGCCATTATGTTTCATTGGTTCAACCATACCAGGCTACATACAATGTTAAAAATATGTATCTGGAGAATGGATTTAACTAATCGATTTGATGTCTTCTGCAAAATATAGATTATGATGTCAGAAAAAAAAGTCGCATGGAAAAATTTATATTCAGATTAATTGAATTTGGCTTTTTACGAGTATAAGTTGAATTCTGATAAACATGTATTTTTTTTAAATTGCGAAATATTGTGATATGTTGCAAGGGACAAAAATTAGATTTTTTGAAACATCTGAAATATTACCTTACAAAACTATAAGAATCATTTTTTAATGAATGATCAAAATTGCAATCGAAATAACATGTATTTTTTTAAGTTTTCAAGGTAATAGGCATTTTAAGGTGGAATGCTTCGGAATTTTTTCGTTTTTTGCAATTCAAAATACTTCATTCAGGAAGAGCAAAAGAAATATTTTCAAATTTCTGAGATTTTTTTTTCTGTCGTCAAATTGGCCCTAATATTCCCACTCGCGATATCTTTGAAACTTTTGGTTCGATTTTAATTTTAACCTTTTTTTTTGTTCATTTCTATCGTAATAAATTCGAATTTCTTAAATATTGCTGCTAATTTTCTTTAATATTATGCTCATTTTTTATTAAAAGTTCATAGAATTGAACTCTATTGTTTAAGAAAACATACAGAATTCGATAATCCTTAGCTTCTAAGCTTGAAGCTTGAATTGGAACATTTATTTTTTTGTATTTATTTGTCCTCCAGGTCTTGTTATAAAATATTGTTTGCCACAATTTAAAAAAATCAAATATAACTATTTTTTGGTTAAAACATGATTTTATTTATAAATAATGATTTTAAAACAATTGTACTGATGCAAAATGCATTTTAAAATACTTTTTTCATTGAAATTTTGAAACCATGGATTGTTATTTTAATTTTTCAGGCAACTGACATTAACTTTGAAAAAAATTTGCATCGATTTTACCAAACATAAAATGAGAATTTATTCATAACGTTCTTTAATTGATGGAAAAATAAAACAAATAAAATTAGCTAAAGTTTAATGATTTTTGCGTAAAATTTCCAACAGGATATAATTATCATTTGATTTTTTTTTTCGGATGCGCTCTATTTTATTTTTCCAGAATTACAAGATCGATTTAATCCTCATGATACTTGAATATTTGCAATTTCAGATAAAAGCTCCAAACATCAGGAATGTAATGGATATGTTCATCTGGGATCTTCTCTACGTTCAGCATAATATGAAATTTCATATTGTTTTTTTTTATATTTATGAACACTACACTTTGAATCATGATTAAATATACATTAAAAAAAAAATAAAAGAGGAATTCAAGTGAACATTTTTTTGCATATTTGCGCAGGTTTTGGAAATATCAACTTTTCATAAATAACTTGACAATGATTTGAAAAATAAACATTAAGTTTTTTTTTCTTTTCCTCCAAAATTGGTTTGAAAATCAGGGGGCAAAACAATTCAATTTTTTCAGAAAACATCAATATTTTGATGAAATAAAAAATTTAATCAACGTAAAACTATTAAAAATGTACTCTCTGAATTGATAATAATGTTAAGCATATTTGGTCTAGTTTGATAAATTTTAGAATTTTTATGAAATTCCAACGTACAGCACCGTTGAAACTTTTTTTTTATTGTTTTTATTTTGTCTACTTTAAGATATTTTGGAAACTTATGATTGCAAAACATCTGGATATTTTAACACACCTTTTAAATGTTGAAACCATGGCTTGTAATTTAAATTTTCATCTTTTTTTTGCCCTCCCCTCAACATTGGTCAGGGTCGAGGAACACAAACTACAAAAAATATTTGCAACGGCCTTAAGATGTAAAAATAACGAAAATATATTTGCATATCTTTGGTAAATTGCATTTGAAGAAATGAATTATTTAGTAACTTTTATTATCATGAGAAAACAATACCAAATAGCAATCATTACTGTACGAAAATTGTATAACTTGAAGATTCTTGAGCAATTCTCTGAGATTTCGGTTATTCGTTTTTTTTTTTTTGTATTTTTAAATCCGGCTGAAACTTTTTTGGTGCCTTTGGTATGCTATAACTAGAATACGGTGCACTCTATCAAAATTTCACTAAAGTAATTTTTGATTGCAAATTAAATTTTACATCGAAAAATGAAGTTGAAAATTTTTTGCGACGAGTATTTAAATTTTTAAAAATAAATCGGTATTGATTGAAACATTCACTACTCATTAATTTTTTTGCCCATTCTGGATATTACTGAAAAGTTGGCATTTAATGTCCCCTAAATTATATCAGAAAATGAAAAAAAATAAAAATAGTATTTTTTTTTGCAAATCAAGTTTTAGTGACAAAAAGTGAAATGAAAAATCGCCAAAAAAAAAGGTACCATGTATCATTTTTTTTTTCAGTGTAGTCCATATCCATACCTACAACTTTGCCGAAGACACCAAATCTACAAAAAATTCCTTCAAAAGATACAGATTTTTGAATTTTCATATATCTTTTTTGTATGGACAGCTGCCAAATTTGTATGGAAAATTATATGGACAAACTAATGATGCAAAATGGCTTCTTTGAACATACCAAAGGTACCAAAAAAGTTTCAGCCGGATTAAAAAATACAAAAATTAAAATTAAGAAAAATAGATCGGATTCGTAGAGAATTGTGCTCTTGGTAAATGACAATAAAAAAATAAATAACATTCCAGAATGATCCAAGTTTCACGAGTGCTTGAAGCTGAGTTCTTTTCCATTCTCTAAACAAAGCATCTTAAGCAAATACGTGAAAACGATCCTCCAAACACATCTCAGCTACTAAGTACCATCGTCTACTTTACAATGACAATCCATACATCATGACCCACATAATACCCACAGACGCTATCTATTGTTTTCGCCCGCTGGAAAAGTGTGCCCCAAATACTCGACCACAATCGAGCCAAATGTTTGCGAAAGCCCATAAATAAACTCTCTCTCTCCGCTCTAGTATAGGTTCGGCTAGCTGTGTTTTCCCATTCGCCCAAACATCAAACAAAGTAAAACAAAGCCAACAGATTGTTTACTTTTCCCCCCCTGCCCCAAACCCACTATTGTGTGCCGGCCACTGGACATAAATTGGCGAGCCACACAGGCTTCTCCCAGGCACACTTTTTTTTCCGGGTGTTGCAAAACAAGATACACGCTCGGGGAAAGCAACCAACTTTTCCCAGAACGAGATACAGACGGACACACAAATGAAGAGTAATACTGCCACTGCTAGTGTTACTTGATTGCAGTTAATTTGTGGGTGCTACTAACGAGGCTTCTGAGATCTTTTTGAAGGGGAAAGAAACAGCAGGACAGTGGGTCAATTTGCCTGTTTTCAGTCTACCCTCGACATCAATTTTTCCTGCACAAAAGGTAACAAGCACAACTTAACCCCACCAAAAACCGACAATTTCAATGGCAAATTTGGTCTCGTTACAAACACACACATACAGCACGAACCAGAAAGAGTAAACAACTTGATTTCACCGTGTCCGGAAGTGTGCGCAGGAAGTTGGGGAAGAAGGAAAGTGGCCAACTGGCAGACACCGGAGCGACGCGACGGGGGGTAATTCCTGCCCCGTAATAATGACATGACGTTTATAAATTATCTACATTATAAATTTGCACCATTTTTCAACCCCCTCCCCCCCCCGCTTCTCTTGAGCAGAGAGTTTTGAATTTGCTCTCTATTGTGTGAAGAAGACTATTCATTTCTTGGTCTGCTTTGCTTTTTTTTTGCATACACTTTGGAGTTGGGGACTCGACTTTGTTAAGTTTTTCTTTTGAGTAGTTGGTGGAAAACTGCTGCCGGGCGAGGGGTTAGGGGAAGGATGATTCTGAAAGATTTAAGCCTCACCCGAAATTTGAGTCCGAAAAGGGAACTTACTGGCACATTTTGGGTGATTTTTTTTCATTCGTTGTCTTTTGGTTATAATGACGTCTCAGATTCTATTCAGAGTATAGTTTGACAGGCTCTGGGGGTTTGGTTTTGAGAGGTGGCCTTCTTACTGTTTGGGAACATTCTATTGTTTGCGGACAATAACTTCGAATTTGATTGTCATTTTTAGTATTGGAAAAGGGGGCTGTTTGCTGGTAAACTTTAAGCTGGAGCTGAGAACTCAATTTGAGGCTTTTTAATCTTTATCGACCGAGTGGATGGATATAAGGTCTATGGATGCATCTTAAAAAGAACCTTTGTTTTCAATTATAACTATTCTAACAATTTTTTTTGTCAAACCAACCAGAAATAAATAAACAAATTTTATTCATTAGAAATTTAAAGAAATGGGTTTGGTCACTAAAACGAAGCTTCTTATTTTTCTCGTAAACATTATATATTTTGATCAAGAGTGGTTCAAGTGGTTCAATCCGGCGCAATGTGATTGCTTTTATTATAAAGCCAATATTTTGATGCCCGTGTCCTCTCTTGTTCTACTTAGATAAAAATCCCAGCAAGCCTAGTACAAAAGATAGAAGAAAATATAAACCATAAAATAATTTTGGAGAGTTGATAATTGAAAAAAAATGTTCAAGCATGTTGCAAAACAAGATAAATTTTACAAAGTAACTAATTTTATTTCGAATCTTTTGTTGACCTAAAAATAATTTACTGTTTAATTTAACATTAAAACAATTTAACATTTTTACTTTCAATGGCACTTGTACAGTACATGATTTTTTATGGATATTTTGAGCTGGTGATTTTTCATGTAAACAAAATCGTGACATGCCAATTTCAAAAGATTAGAATTTCACGGCACTCAAGAATCAGTTTTAAATAAATGTAAATATGTGGATTTTTTAAATAATTATGTACCACACAGCAAGGGTTTCCAAGAAGGCTTCAGACTGGAAAATAATATTTGATTACTTGGGGTTAATGATTGTAATTCATGGTGATTGGAGTAATAAAAAGTATTTACCTAATAGTAATTAACGGGTGATTTATGTTACTATTGAGTAATCAAAATAAATTTATTATTATGGAAATTGTACTTGTTCATCGAATCTTCTTAATTTTTTGTTAGGAATCTATCGTAACAATGAATGATTTTGATTTTATTCATACAAGGGTTTCACACATAGATTCCAAAAAAGATTGGCTCTGTAGAGGACCTTATCAACCAAAGATCTTAAAAAAAACGTTTACCCAGAGAAAAATATTCTTTGATTCCTGAATCCTTCATTAAAAAAAATCATACACGAACTGTTTAATTTTTGTTGCTGTTTTGACTATTTGGTGTCATTTGAAAAATTTAAAAACCGTAATGTGAAAATTGTAAATGAAGTAGTTAATTTCAATAAAAATTAGTATTTTTTCATAATCTTAAGAAATTCACAGTTGTCTTAAAACATATTTTAAGAAGAGATGATTTCTTGAGAAATCTAATATTTCGATGTTGAGATACAATATTTATAAAAAAATAATAACAAAAAATGATGGTTTTAGGTAATTACAATCAACTCTTTAAATTTTATTAATTATATGTTTCGGAGTCAAATTTTCAATGTTTAAATTTAAACTTGGTGAAATTTTGCTACGATTTGAATACAATTCTATAATTTTTAAATCAATCAATAGGTTGAAAATATCTGTGAAAACACTTATTCAATTCTTGAACTTTTAAATCAAAATCATCGTAAAAGTCGCAATTTTTTTATCCGTTTTTTTTCTAAGTTGTTGAAGTTCACTTTTTTGTTTTATTGGTTTGATTTAGTGAAACTTTGCCTTTACGTATAGGGTTAAAAAAACGATTTTTGTTTGGCTTTTTATCATAAATAGTTGAATTCTCAAAAAATCTTATACCGTAGTTATGAATCTTTGAAATTAAAATTGATTTTTGGAAAACAACAAAAATATTTTCAAACAAAACTCTTTTTTAGATGCAGAATTAAATTATGAAACGAATATGACCTTTTTTTAATATCATCGTTTTCAAGTCAGTCAGAACAGAAGGCATTTTTGTTGTTAAATATTCTAAATTTTAATTAGAAATAATTTTTTTATTCATGTTTTTGCGTTGACATTCATTTTAAGCGTAATTGAACTAATTAAACCAATTATATTTTTTATGAAATTTGATCAAAACTTAGTTTACTGATTATTGGTTTGATTTTTAATGTGTAAACTTGATTTTTTTTTGTTTAATAACTTTCTGCTTTTTTTTAATTACAATAATAGTCAAAATTCACATAATCCATGCACAATTTAAAAATCAAACAAATATAAATATTTTCAACCCTTCTCTTGATTTAAGTTTTTTTATTTAAGATTTTATTTTTAAAAAAGCTGTTCGATGAGCATATTTTTAAATATTTTATTGTAATACTTTGTTTAAAGTCAGTAAATGAAACACTTAAATTTATTTAATATTCATGAATATTTTTTAACAAAGTTAAAAATAGTTTATAAATTAAAGTAATAAACCATTTTGGCCCTAAAATTTGAGTAATTTATTGCCGGACTAGCAAGTAAGGCGTCATCTATAAAGTATGTCACGCAAAAATCGGCCAAATATAAGCCCCCTCCCCCTATGTCACACTTTGCACACAAGGTTGATCCCCCCTCAAAAAGTACGTCCCATTTTGCCAGACCCCCCCTTGTTTTCGATGGGATTCCTTATAGTTTTTATTTCTTTAAACTCTCATAATTTTGATATTTTTGCTAATTTCAATATGAAAAAATAATAAGTTGTCTAATTATTATTTTTTTAGAATAAACATTGCGATATAAAAAAAAACAGTTCTGTATCGTTAAAAAAAATAGAAGACCTGGACATTCAAGTATTGAAAAATCTTGTAAATTGTTTTTCACAGCTTTGTATCTAATAAGTTCAAACCATTTATAGCAGTTTTCTTATGAACACCCTGCTTTCAAAGCATTTATTTTTATCGAGCAAGAATTTGCAAAATATTGAAATTCCAGGCTGAATAACAAAAATGTGACTAAATAATAAATTATAATGTGATACTTCTGAATAATAGCAAGCAAACAATTTAAAAAAAAAAGAGGATTTAATTCAATTGTGTACATTTCTAATTGATATTATGCAATCATAAAAAAAACCTAGCGTGACGTCACAGTCTCGCAAACTCCCCCTCCCCCCTTCGTCACATCTTGTCACACCTACACGTACTTTATGGATGACGCCTAATGAATGCTCCTGGAAACCTTGCCGCAAAGTTACCGCAAAAATTTAAATTTGTGAAATTTTTCCCAGAATTTTTCATCACACGAAACACAAAGTGAAATAAAAATTGCTTCATGCTGTTCAGCATAAGAGAGATTTGTTTTTTTTTTCTGAAAAGTTTTGGAAAAATTCCATTTATACCAGTTTGTGTAAAATGTAGTAAATAAATTATAAATTATAAAACAATTCAAAATTTAAAAATAATTCTACAAATATTGTATTTTAAACAAATCTGAATAAAAAACTTCACTTAACTTTTCCAAAATATTTTAGAACTTTTGAAATTTGCTTTAGTAATATGCAACTTATCCATCGATATATTACTTTATGATAGAGATTTAAAAGATTAGCTTAAACTGCTTTGCGTTTCCTCGGCATTTCACGATATTGACCAATTTTTATTACCAAGGACAAATTTCACAACCAAGGGCAATTACTTTTTGAAATCCACTTATTTGGAACAATTTTTCCTTACAGATGTTGACAATCCTTTGTTTTCTCCATAAATGCATTTTTTCTGATTACTCTAAATTTTAAAACCAATTGAAGTCTCAAGTTCGGTTAGGAACCTTCCATAAATCACGTGGACATATCAAACCCTCCCTACCTCAAGTGTCCACGTGGTTGGTGGATGGTTCTTTAATATTTTAATGATATTTTTTTTGTTGATGGCGTTGTTTTGCTGCCTTAAAAACCTTATTTTGTTGAGAAGGTAAACTTTTTATTTAAAAATTAGCAAAAGAATAGCCAAAAGAAGTAAATTTAAATATTAAAATTATCTTGGGCAAAGTAATGTAAATTGTGGAGTACAGGGGTCATTCTTCTGAATAAAAATTTAAATTTTGCATCCTGACGAAATTACAATCGAAAGATTGCGTGAAAAGCCGGTTTTCATGATAATTTAGAGAACTTCTGTGATTTTTAAACGTTAGACGAACTCTTAATAGGATCGAAATTATAGAATAACTGTTTGCATGTATCATTGAGGAATAATATGTATTTCTTTGCAAATCACTCATATTTGTTCAAAGCTTATTTATTTAAATTTTCTTTTTGCATGTTTTTATGTGTCATTAGCCTCAACATCCTCCTATTTTAAATATAAGCTGTTATCAAACGAAAAAAAACAACCATCTCATAGTGCATCGTCAGCGCGTTACGCTAATAGATGTGAAAAGAATTTCAAAATCAACGCGTTACTATTTCAAAACAAAAAAAAAAAAAGAGAGAAGACTTTACACAATGTAAACAACAACAGAAGAAAGAAATCAACATCATGAAAAGGGGAAATGCAAATCCAACCGAATGATACGGCGCGTTCCGGCTTGGAGTGAAATAAAAAAAAACAAGCAAATAAAACAATAGAGAGAAAAAAAAAAGAAAAACCTCCTCACCAAACAATGGGAGGCCTCGTCAGTGGGATGACTAATGTAGTGGGAGCGGCAAGGATTTCTTTTATTTTGCATTTTCTTTTAAATGAAAATCAGCCTTCTTTCAAGCAAGCAAAAAAAGAAGCTGCTCGCGATGAATCGTCACCATTTCGCAAAATTGTAACGACAGTCGAGCATTTTGTTTTCCCACCACAAAACCAGAGAGCCTTGTGGTTGATTTGGGGACCGTGGAATTAGACAGACTGACGCAGATGGTATCGTTTCCGGGGGAGGTTGAAACACATGTTGGTGCGAAATCTTCCCCCTCGGAGAGTGGAGGAAGCTTTCAGGATGCGCACAAATGGGAGGAAAAAGCACTGCAAACACATGAATACAAATGAAAAGCTGCTGTTGGAAAGCCAAAGCGTTGTGTGCGGGAAAATTCCTGGGGAAAAACTATGGCCATAGTTTGGAGAATGAATATAAAAAAGCGAGATTCTGGTTCTGCTTTTGAAAGGATAAACGCTGCTTGATGAATGGATTATCGCTGTTGTGTGACCGGAAAGGCAAAAACCACAGCAGCAGCACTCTAAAACGAAGAATTAATTAATCAAAATGATTCAATGTTGGTACACTTGTGAATACAACAGTTGGCGAACACGATACAGTTAGACTTTTGATGTTTCCAATGGAAAATTGGATCTTTAATTTTAATAAGTATGCTTTTTGATTTTATTAAAATGCTTATGTGATTTTTCTCTTTCTCATTTCAGGTAAAACGCAGTTTTTTATCATCAAGTGTCAACTCTGTTTAGTAATCAATGTAAAATTCAAATTAAATCTCTCATAATAAATTGCTTCAAAAAGCTGCCATCCCTGTTCCATAAATTATTTCGTTTGCAAAATTTGCACTCATTAAATTTCCTCCAGCTAGTTCCACCGGGCAATTGAAGCTTAGTTAGCCTAGGCAGCGCTGTAACTAACCACCTTTCATCTTTCCAACCACTACTCGCATTACGTCCACAGTGCCAGTGCTGCCAGCATCCCTTGCTAGGACCCAACTCAAGAGCGCTGCCTTGATTTCCTCCTTTTTTTGCATCTTTGAACCCGGGCCACTTTGAACAAACCCCGTCGTCTGTCACCGAGCTGCTTGGTTCTCTGCATTTTATTACTTTTATCCCTGGATTTCCGTCTGTTCCGTCCACCACGGTGCCTGGGACCACGGTTTATTCGCATCGCCACCAGGCGATGATGCTTCTGGTTCTTGGGGTTTGCCTGGTTGTTCCATAGGGATTTACAAAAAGACATTTCTTCAACATTTTGGATCATTTTGTTTATTTATAAGGCGAACACAATTAAAAAAATCCAAAATTTGATTATTCGAAGGTTTCTTAAGAACTTCGGATTATCGAGTCATGAACAAATAAATTTGTTTTAATTTTCTCAATTTTAACACAATATTAAAGTTCTGCACCCCGTTTTAGCCAAATTTGACATTTTGATTGTCTGCTTCATTATCAAATGTATTTTGTCAATATTTCATCGCAGACATTTTAAAATTTCCAAATCACAATAAACAAAAAAAATGTTATTCGATTATCAGAAAATTCGATTAAGTTAGTAAATTTTTTTTGACTGCATTTTTCTTTTTTTTTGATTTTAAAATGAAATTTTTCGAAAAATATTTATCTTTTTTTTAATTAAAAAATAATTTGTACGGGAAAAGCATCCCTTAAAAAAACTGAAAAAAACAGCTTTACAGCCTCTTGAAGCATAAATTTGTGAAATATTAGTTTTTCTCAGTATCTTCAAATAAGCCCTCAGTTTTTTTTAAATTCCGAAATACAATAAAATATCGATTACATGAGAATTTTTTTTTTTGTAAATAAGGCCGTTGCAAATATTTTTTGAAGTTTATGTCCCTCGGCTCTGAGCAAAGTCGAGGGGGGGGGGAATAAAAATTGAAATTACAAGCCCAGGTTTCAACATTTGGATGAAAAAAGTGTTTTAAAATGCATTTTACAGGCGTACAGTTGCTTTCCATTCATTAGTTTTGAAAATATCGAGGTATTGACGGATTTGTTTTCGCAAAAAAAAAACTTTTCGTGGAACTGTACATTGGTATTTCATGAAAATTTAAAATGTTTTCAAAGGAGTTCAAACATGCTGAATATGATTATGAACGCGGGAAAATGCAATTTAACTGGTTTTCAGTTGATTAAACTTTAATTTTCATTTAAATTTTGAAGTTTTTCGAAAAAATATTTTTTTGCCCCCTGATTATTCGAGCCAACTTTGAAGGGGGGGTGACATAAACTTTGAAAAATATTTGCAACGGCCTAATTGAGCCTTCAAAGTTTTTGAATATTTCGAAATTAAAAAAAAAATCCGAACATATAGAAAAATATTTTTTTCTGTGAAAAAATTCAGCCTAAAAAGTTTTTAAAATTTCGAAATATTTTTTTTGCAATTTCGTCATGAAACTACTTACTTTTCCTGTCATTCTTGAACAACGAAATAGCCTACTTTTCAATACCAAAAATAACAGAATCGAATAGCAACACATTTCAAAATAAATGCTGAAAAGTTCAACTTTTCAGCACTGAAATGGGTGCTGAAAAGTTGAACTTTTTAGCACTAGTTTCGAAAAGTAACGCTTTTCAACATTTTTTTGATTAAAACGGTTTATTGACAAAATACATGAAAATTGGACTTAAAATTTCACTCAATGGGTGTTTTTCGGAATTGCAAAAAATGTTGTATGGAACTTGTTGCAAAACTTGATTTTTTCAGCACTCTTCGTATTTATCCAACTCGGTGAACCTCGTTGGATAAATGTACGACTCGTGCTGAAAAAATCCTCTTTTTGCAACTTGTTGCATAATAGTAGTTTATGCAACAAGTTGCAAAAAGAGGATTTTTTCAGCACGAGTCGTACATTTATTCAACGAGGTTCACCGAGTTGGATAAATACGACGAGTGCTGAAAAAATCAAGTTTTGCAACGAGTTCCATACAACATTTTTTGCAATTCCGAAAAACACCCATTGAGTGAAATTTTAAGTAAAATTTTCACGTATTTTGTCAATAAATCGTTTAAATAAAAAAAATGTTGAAAAGTGTTACTTTTCGAAACAAGTGCTGAAAAGTTCAACTTTTCAGCACTCATTTCAGTGCTGAAAAGTAGAACTTTTCAGCATTTATTTTGAAAAGTGTTGCTATTCGATTCTGTTATTTTTGGTACAGAAAAGTAGGCTATTTCGTCGTTCTAGAATGACAGGAAAAGTAAGTAGTTTCACGACGGAATTGCAAAAACTACTATTTTTGAATGCATCAGAAAAATACATTTTTCACAGAAAAAAACAATTTTTCTGATGCATTAAAAAAAATTATTTCGAAATTTTAAAAACTTTTTAGGCTGAATTTTTTTACAGAAAAAATATTTTTCTATATGTTCGGATTTTTTTTTAATTTCGAAATATTCAAAAACTTTGAAGGCTCAATTAGGCCGTTGCAAATATTTTTCAAAGTATATGTCTGTGAAAAATCAAGGTTTAGAAGTTTGATAAGATTCAAAAAATTTCTGCAAGAAAATCAAGCTTCTGTAGTTTTTTTTTTAAATTCCAAAATTCAATAAAATTTAGAATAGATCTGAAAATAAAATATTTTTTAAGGGAAAAAGCAAGTCTTAAAAGTTTTTAAGATTATGAAATTTCAAAAATATTATTTTCGAATGCATCAGAAAATTTATTTTTTTCGTGAAAAAAATCAAATTTGTTAGAATTCCGAAATTCTGAAAAAAAATACAAATTCTTTTGAATTATTTTTATTTATTTGTGAAAAATTAAGCTTTAAAAGTTTATCAATATTTCAAAATTTCAAAAATATTTTTTTTAAATACATCAGAAAATATATTTTTTGTAAAAAAAACAAGCTTTAGAGGTTTGCTAAGATTCCAAATTAAAAAAAAATATATATTTATGAGTACCAGAAAGTTTGGTTTTTCTTTTAAAAATCGAGCTCAGCAGTTTTTTTTTATATTCGGCAATTTAATAAAACATCGAATGGATCAGAATTTTTTTTTAAAGTGAAAAATTAAGTCTTGAAAAGTTTTTTAAGATTAAAACTTTTAGAAATATTTCTTTAAGAATGGGTCAAAGGTTTCTAAATAATCCAAAAATTGAAATATAACCAAATGGATCAAAAAATTCGATTTTTTTCTTCAAAATCAAGGTTTAGAAGTTCGAATGGATCAAAAATTTTTGAAAGTGCTTCATTTTTAAACATAGAAAATAAGACCATTAGTTTCTAAGACATTGGTACTAGAAATTATGAAAGTTTCATAAACTTCAAGATCTGAAAAGTACTTTTCGATAGCTTAATTTTACAAGATTTAACATTTTAAATTTTGGAAAATCTGAAAAGTTCTTTCTGATTGCATTAAAAATTGATGGAAAATTTAGAAGTAAAATTTGTATTTTCCAAAAGACATAAGACAAAAGACGATTGCTTAATTTAACAAGATTAAATATTTGAAATTTTGAAAAATCTGCAAAGTACTTTTTGATTGCATTAAAAATTGATGGAAAATTTTTAAGTTAAATTTGTAATTTTCCAAAAGATTTTTTTTTAAGAAGAGCATAGCTTGGCGGATAATTTTTTTTTCCATACTCTTCTATACTCAAAAATTGCAATTTGTCGTCCACTTAAATAAAGAAAATAAAACATTAAAAAAAATTAAATTAAAAATTTAAATTGATTTTTTGTGACTTTTTTTCCTTGTTCCATTTTTTCTGAATAGTCCATCAATATTTACAACTTTGCCGTAGACACCATACTTATCAGAAAATTTCTTCAAAAGATACAGATTTTGGAATATTTACCTACCGTTTTTGTATGGACAGCTTCAAAAATTGTATAGAGCCTTGTATGAATGAACAAATGACACAAAATGGCTTCTTTTGTCGTAGAAAAGGCCAATCATAAAAATAAAATAAAATCAATTTCCGGTTTATGTGGACAATTATCCTAAGTTCAAAATAAGTACTTTTACCTTTAAAAAAAAAATACTCTTGATTGAAAAATTACATTGAGAAATACTCTTTTTTCACAAAATTTAATCTTAAAGAGAATGTACCTCACCAGCCAGCAGTCCGATCAATATAGTCAAAGAATTTAAATTGCAGCAAATTTTCTCGACTTTTTGCAGGGCACAGTACACATTCTGCTCCACAAGCAGAAAACGGGTTTTTTTGGGTTATTTTAAGCATCTGTGTAAATTTTGAGCGAAATTGGATGAGATTAACCCATTGATACCCGAGCCTAAAGTTGGTGAAAAAAATGTTTTTCATATAAAAATGACGTTTTTAAATCGCTAATAACTTTTCAGGATCGAGTTTCACAGCTTTGGTATGTTCTACAAAGTTGTAGAGCATTACATTTCCAATAAGAATCTCACTTTAGAGAATATTTGGATGGAAATAGCTCACCGTGCAGACCAAACCGTAAGAAACTTGGGTTTTCCATACATTTTTTAGATTTTTCCCATACATACTTCACCTCCGAATATCAATGAGTAAATGTTAACCGATTTTGCTCATATTTGGCACAGAGTCCTAAAATAGGTCAAGGAACAATAGTCAGCTTGTGAAGCGAGGTTTTGAAAAAAAGTCCCATATTCTGGGCACCCTAGTACACACACCCTGCAAGGTGCATTTTTTTCTAAAAGTTTAATTGAATGGCAAAAAACTGACAAAAATTCGACAAATTTCACCTTCAAAATAATTTTAAATCTGATTTAGAATCTAAATATGATTTATGAAAAATTGTTTGACAATTTTTCCGATAAAAAAAAATCATATCATATTTTATAACCAGATTTTGTACCATCATGAACTCATGCAAACAAATTATTGTCCTCTGAAACATATTTAAAAATATCGATAATTTAAAAAAAAACATTTTCTAGGAATTTAATTTTCAATGAAACTTAATTATCCGCACAAATAAAAATTCGAGATTATTTTCCAAGTATATTTTTTTCTGAAAAGTCCTAATCATAACTAACAACTTTGCTGAAGACAGCAAATAGATCAAAATATTCCTACGCTAAAACGCGTTTTTTCTCGGAATACTCGATTTGGTAAATAGGGGAAATATTCCCATTTTCAGAACACAATGCCTGTCGACCTATTCTCGTCACTTTTGCAGTTTGCCACTGTTCAAACGACCTTTTAAGATACCGTTTTTTGGAATTTCGCAATTTTGCACCTTGCGCTGGACCATTAGGGAACAGTCTGGAATATCCCGGACAAACATCAACTGCGTCCTCTCTTCTGCCCGGTTTTCAGCCAAAACCCAGCAGCCAACAGAAGCTCCCAAGAGTGGTGTGTAATTCGCCAAAAGGCTCTCCCTGCCTCTCAGAGGACCCGAACGAACGAACCAACGGTACCTACGTACCCCCAACAAGAGTCATCATCATAATTTTGCCTCGAGATTTGTCGAACCCCCCTGGAGGACACTGGATGGTGCGTATTCGGGCACTTCCCCCCGACGCTCAACGATCCGTTACACAGCGGGGTGGCGCAAGTGATACTTGAGGCGTTGCCTCCTCTCGGAGGCAACAGCATTTCGACCGCAGATCAGCTCAGCTGGGAAATGCTAGTTTCGAAAGTTTTCATTACGATTCAGTTCAAGCTGGGGTTTCATTTGGGGTTGACGTGAAGATGACCTTAGACACAGTTTGTTTTTAAGCGTTTAGTTAAAATTTTGTTTGCTTGAAAATTGAAAATTTCAATTTTACTGATTTTAAACATAATTTTTAATGCTTTAAAATTTTGACCACTTAAATCAAGAAAATCTCAATGTCCAAAAGCTATATTAAGTACACAGCGCCCAGCCAAAGGGACGACCCCACAGCCAACGAAACGAAACGAAAACGCAAATTGCTTCCTGAAGATGACATCCACTTGTCCTAATCGTTGTCATGTTAATCCGGGTCCGCCTCACACTTTCCTCTTTCTGCCCTGTTGGGTTTGGCCCCTCCGATAGCTTCTTGCTTGCGTCTTGTTTGAAATTTTCCATTTTCTTAAGGGTCACCTCCGCTTGGATCGATAAGAAGGTATAAAATCAAATTAAATTTATGAGCCTGGCGCCACGGGCGATGGGATTCGTAATTTATGAGTTCTCGATGTTTAAAGACGCTCAGCATAAATTTCTATTATTTTTTGACATTTTTAAATATTTTGATGATTTGGCAACCCTGTACAATGTTATGAAAACTTATAAAAGTTTAAGTATTTGTTCAAAAACTGATGTCTTTTTGACTTCTTTATTTATTGTGAAAGAAACTTGTTAAATCGTCTAAATGTTCATTGCTAAATGTTCATCAAAAACATTAAATAGAGAATAATATATTAAAAATCTGGCAACCCTGTTAAATGATATCAGCAATAAAATAGATTTTATTAAATTGTCCAAAAATTGGGTTCAGTTAAGTTTAAAATTACTTCTTAACCTTAATGAAAATTTGGGTTTTTTTAAGAAATTTGGTCACTCTGGGAGCACTGCCAAGAGATTTGAATTGCTTTTGATAATATAGTTTTTTTTTTCAATTTGAAGAAATCATCAGTCACGTAATGGAATTGACTCTACTTTTAACTTATTTTACAAAGCTCTATTTTGTCCTCGTCAACCCAATCCCACAACAAACCTTAACTGCAGTCGAATTCCTTCCTCCCCAAACCCTCGAGACGTCCCACGCAAGGGTTCACACAAAAGTTATTTGTCCAAAGAAACAAAATTTATGGCAGGTGCGAAAGAATTCTGGCGACACTGGCCCTACTTGCTGCTGCTGCGGCCACGGCGGCAGTCAAGAAGTCATAAAATGTTTGTCCTGCCCCTGCCGTCTTAAGGGGGGGTGGCCACCCTATCGGGGTGAAAGGGGACAAGCCCATTTTTTGCCGCGTGGTTGTTGTTTTGAATTTTTTGGTCGTTATTATCACATGCAGAGGGTGGTAGCCTACATTCGGGGGGGTAAATGTGGTACGAAAAAGATGTTCTGAATGTTCTGAATGCTTTCGCCGGGGTGAGGTACTGCTGATATCCATAATTTTGCCATTCTGGCTCGCTCCAAATGCGATTTTCTTGCGATTTTTGCGACTGAGAGAAGGTGTACTTCGCGCAAGAAATCGAGTTTACGGAACCTGGGGGGAGCAAAAAGGTGGGAGGAGGGGAAAACATCGAATTTATTCGACGAAATTGTGTTATGTTTTTATGTATGAGTTTCATAACTGAACAGAGGTTTAGGAATGGGTGAAACAACTATTAGACAAACCCTTTTTGTTTTTTTTTTGTTTTTTAAGGCAATTGATTGAAAATTAAAAAAAAAATCGTCTTGATCGAATTTATTTTTAAACAATCAGAACTGAGCACTCCTATCCTGTCAGATTCAATCCAAATATTTTATAACCCAACAAAAGCACACAACCAAAAAACAGCCAGCATTTGGTTTGATTTCGAAATTTATTGCCTTCGGTGCGCGTTGTTTGCTCGCGTCTCAATAAAACTTTTCTCCCGACATAACGTGATAAAAGAAAGCTCGAAGCTGGCCCGGGCAGGGGGAATTTTGCTAACTTTGAAAAATTGCAACATCGTCGATAATAAATACATGCACTCACTTTGGCCCCCGACCACCGACCAGACTGGAATCAAGCGGTTTTGTGTTCGATTCTCGGTGCAGGATTTTGTTCTGAGATTTTTTCAACGGTTTCTGAGTTTCTGAAGGCACAGTGATTCAAGATAGAATTTTTAAGGGTTTATTCGCAAAATAAACACTCTCATTAAATCACACACAATCGTACAGAATTATTCAAAATCATACAAAAACATAAACAGACCCACACATTCTCATTCAATTTAACAAAATTTAAAACAATTTTTCAAAACCACACAGCATCTCACAAAACCACACAACCTAACAAAAAATCACAAAAAAATCATACAGAATCACACAAAACCACACAACCTCACACAAAATCACACAACCTCACACAAAATCACAAAAATGTAAGAAAACCTCACATAAAACCACACAAAAAAAAACAATCACACACGACCTCACACAAAAATTTAAAAAAAATCATACAAAATCACACAAAACCACACAACCTCACACAAAATAACAAATAATCATATAACCTCACACAAAATCACAAGAAATAAGAAAAAGTCACACAAAACCACACAACCTCACACAAAATCATAAAAATCACACAAACAAAACAACGTCACACAAAATCATACATAATCACACAAAACCACACAACCTCACAC
This sequence comes from Culex pipiens pallens, assembly GCF_016801865.2. NCBI lineage: Eukaryota > Metazoa > Arthropoda > Insecta > Diptera > Culicidae > Culex > Culex pipiens. Next base: position 10,595,991 of record NC_068939.1, read on the forward strand.
AGAATTACAAAAAAAATCAAAAAAAAAATTTTTTGTGAGAAAACTCAAACTTTCAAAATTTTTAATATGGGTATTAAACAATGCGAAATTGTGTTTGCATTTTAAATTTTATTAGATTTGTTTGCATAGTTATAGAATTTTCACAAATAAAAAAATATTTCATGAAAATACTTGTATTACAAAAATAGCTTTTGTATTTTATTTTTTTTTATCACTAGACACTATATAATTATTTACATGAAATCTATTAAATTTATTGCTACTGCAATTTTTTTTTGTACGTGAAAAATTAATGAAGTTAAATGAAAATTTTATTTTTTTATTCCAAAAACTCTCAAACGGTGAAAAGGCATATCAAATTTTGCATCGATTAATTTTGACTTTAGTTTTTTACATGGAAAATCTAATTAATTGAAACTGCGTACGTACATATTTTACTCATGATCAAAATCATGATTATTATAGTATTTAAAAAAAAATATTTCAAATCACACAACTTCACACAAAATCACAAAAAATAAGAAAAAGTAACACAAAACCACACAAAACGAAGTTGATTTTATAGCTGTCGGCCACCATTGCTAGTACCAACCACTAGTGTCTTCCTTTTTATCTACAAGGACTTCGCCGCCCTGGGCTCCTAGGTGTATGAAAGTATGGCACGGAGCGACGGCGCCGAATACCCATATTTACACAAAGAATTTCAGAGCGCCCGCCGCGGGATTCGAACCGACGACCTCTGGATTGTTAGTCCAGTGCGCGGTCCGATTGATCCACACGGGCGGGACAATTATTCAAAACCACACATCCTCACACAAAATCAAAAAAAATCTACAGAAAATCACACAAACAAAACAACGTTACACAAAATCATACATAATCACACCAAACCACACAACCTCACACAGAATTACAAAAAAAATCAATCAAAATCACACAAAACCACACAACTTCACAAAACCTCACTCAAAATCACAAAAAAAAATCAGACAAAATAACACAAACCACACAACCTCACATAACATTACAAAAGAAAACCAAACAAAACCACACGACCTTACACAAAATCACAAAAAAAGCCTTAAAAAATCACACAAAACCACATAACCTTACACAACCTAACACAAAATCACAAAAAGATCAGAAAAAATAGCACAACCTTGCACAACCTTACACAAAGTCACAAAAAAATTCAGCCAAAATGACACAAACCACACAACCTTACATAAAATAAAATAAAAACACACAAAATTACACAAAATCACACAACCTCACACAAAACCACAAAAACCTCCATAAAACATCATCACACAACACCACACAACCTTAAACAACCTCACACAAAATCACAAAAAATTATACAAAATCACAAAAAAAAAAATAAAAAAAACACGCACCAAATGACAAAAACAAAAGCTAGACAAAACAAACAAACCACAAAACCTCACACAAAATCACAAAAAAAACATACAAAATTACAAAAAAAAAAACACACTCACAAAAACTCACACAAAATCATAAAAATAAACTAGACAAAATCACAAAAACAAAACAACCTTACACAAAATCACCAAAAAAAATCAAACAAAATGACACAAACCACACATCCTTAAATAAAATAAAATAAACACACAAAATCACACAAAACCACACAACCTCTCACAACCTCACACAAAATCACAAAAACAACCATAGAAAATCATCACACAAAATCACAAAAAATTATACAAAATCACAAAAAAAAACACACAAACTCATACAACCTTAAACAAAATAACAAAAAAAAAAAACTAGAAAAAATTACACAAACCACACAATCTCACAAAAAAAAACATACAAAATTACAAAAAAACCACACACTCAAACTCACACAAAATCATAAAAAAAACTAGACAAAATCACAAAAACCAAACAACCTTACACAAAATCATACAAAACACAACCTCACAAAAAAACATGCAAAATCACAAAATCACACAACCTCACACAAAATCACATAAAATAACACAATATCACATATACATTCTTAGAGTGTTTTTTTTTTCTTTTTTAAACTTTTTTGGTTTAAAATCAGACTACTCCAATCAACATAACCAAAAACAGTTTTTTTTTTCTAAAACCTCGTTTTATACCTTTTTGGCTATGATTTCTCCCTCAATTTCACCCACAGTGCAACGTACTCGCTGTTGTTTGCTCGAAGAATTATATCATATGGCACTTCTTCCTGTTTATCTCTTCCGGCAGCTGAAATCCAGTCATTCATCCCCCTCCCCACAATCCTACAGCACACTCCCCCGCACCTATTGCGAAACTTTTCTCGCCCCTGATTCATGATCTCCGAAATATCACTTTTATGGCAAAGAAGCTCGCGCGCGTGTGTGTGTGTGAGACCCTGAATGTCTGGCGGGGTTCCTGCCAAAATCCTGGGGCTAAAGGCAATGCGAAAAATCGAGCTTCCACCCCCACCACCTCCCTTTCGGTTGAGGGGAGGGGGGTACGAGGTGTGGTAACACCGAAATTACGTACGTTTCTGTTTGGAATTGCTCGCCCTTTTTCAACGTTTGGAAGGATTGGAAAACATCCCGAGCATCCTGACTTCGAACCATTTGGCGTGGTGGTGGAGGAGTGTGTGGATAATGAAATATACTTTTGTGTGCGAAGCGACGGGTAAAAACCTGGTGAAAATCTCTTTCAAAGATTGAAAAGCGCTTTCCACAAAACGGACAATTCCCGCTCGGAATGTTTGCAGGACCTCTCGTGCTTGCTCGGGTGTGCCAACAGGGAGCAATTGGGGAAAATTTGTTATCGAAATTATTTTGGTTTTCTAATAAAATTGGAAAGAAGCTCCACGTAACTTTGGCGGAGGAGTTCTGAACCCGTTTTTCTTGGCCAGTATCGACATAAGTAGACGTAATAACTCATCTTCGACGATGGGAAACGACCAAAAAAAATTCAGCAGATATCGAATCCCACTGGCGACGCATACATTCCAGCACCAGCAGTCGGAAGTATTTCTTTTCCAGCATGTTTGAGCAAAGTTTGTCCCATTCAGACGTGGCTGGCTGATGGAGGAGGGAGAAAAAAATAAAACCTGTCGACAGTATTGCTACTAGTCACTGTGACAGATTGGGCAGGAGGGAGGAAATTCGCAGCTCGTAAAAATCTCTCGCCAAGATGCTGAATGACATTATCGTTATTTTATGCGGTAAGTTTTCCCAAGTCAACCTTGTTGTGGCGAGTGTGAGTGTGTGTGTGATGTTGACGGGGCCTGCAGTTGATCGGCACTTGCGAAAACATTTGCTCCAATAAATCTTGCCATTATGAACTAAATGAGACGTGCAGTGGAAAAAATGGCTGAATAATTTAAGCTTTTGCAAAGGTGCTGAAAGGGTGAGAAACGAATGGATTTATTTCAAACGCGATCAAAAACTGGTGAAAAAAGAAAGAGCTAGTATGCTTACCTTCTACTCTTTATGAACGTTTTATATTAAAAATAGTTAACTTAATAAAACTATGTAAAGTTGTTTTCTAGACCACTTCTTTATATTATTTGTTTTATGTCTCTGAACAACCTTTCAAACATACTATTTCGACACTTTATTTATAAACCTTGCTCAGGACAATGTCCACAATAATAAATTTATATTTTTTACAGTTTTTTTTTTGAGAATTAAACTGTCAATTTTCAATACAATTTAGAAATCTCAACCACAATTTTCTTACTTTAAAATAATGAGAGATTGTATGTAACAGGTCTTTAAAGTTTTAATTTTAATTTAGTTAAATGTTAGTGTTATAGTTTATTTTTTGAATTAGGCCCGTTTTTAGCAATATTTGTGGGAAAATTTATTGAATACTGTCTTGTCTTGTATTTTTTTGCCAAAATAATTTGATATTTCTCTTTCATTTAAAGAGATTTGGCTTTGACATTGTTATCTTTTTCACTAATTGAAAACTTTTTAAATTCGATGTTTTTTTTTAATTCAGTATTACGTTTGAATTCTTTTTCTCAATAATATTGAAATATTTCGTTTCTGGACTAACGAAGTTAAATTTTCCTCCAAATATTTTTTTGCAATTTCTATGTAGATATACTTACTTTTTCTTTCATTCTTGAATAATAAAACAAACAGATTATCATCGTCAAAATAACAGTACTGAAACGTAAATTTTGCAATTCCGTCGTGAAATTACTTACTTTTCATTTCATTCTAGAACGAAGAATCAGCCTACTTTTTACAACCAAAATTAACATAGTCGAAGAGTAACACTTTTCAAAACAAATGCTGAAAAGTTCTACTTTATTCGAGTTTTGTTTTTGTGAAATACTAAAAATTTTCACAAAATACTGATTTTTTTTTGAGAAAAAAACTTAAACTTTCATGATTTTTAATATGAGTATTAAACGATGCGAAATTGTGTATCCACTTTCAATTTAATGAGATTTTTTTTGTAAAGTTCTAGAATTTTTACGATTTAAGATTTTTTCTAAAATACTCAAATAACTAAAACAAAGTTTTGTTATGGTAATAATGTCTTAATTTTTCAAAAAATAGTATTTTATTCCAAATACTTGCATCGTTCAACACTCATATTGAACCATATAAAATTTTGAGTATTTTCATAAAATACAATATTTTGTAAAAAAAATATTTCATAAAACAACACTTAAAAATCACACTTAATTCGCATCGTAAGTTACTCATGATGAATTTTTTTTTAAATTTAAGTATTTTTATGGAATATTTGATGAAAAAAATCTGATGACAGTTAAAAAAAAGTTAGAGTTTTTGTGCTTAGTCGAGAAGGACCAAGTAAATTAAAATCAATACGGTATTAAGTAAAAAATTCAAGCAAGAAAACTCTAATAATGTGTAAATGAATATTTTGCATCGTGTCATACTCATATTGCAAATAATAAAAATAACGAAGTTCTGTCAACAAAATTCTATCACTTCAAAACTTACTACATTTCACAAAAATCATCATGAAAAAACTAACAAAACTTACGGAACGAGAAATGCAATATTTCGAATTAGTAGATTTTATATTTTATTCGAAATATTTTGTTGTTGTGAACACTCAAATAAGAATAAAGTATTCGGATAGAATGTAAAATTCCTTAAAGATTTTTGAAAGATTAGAAAAACTCAAAATTAATATGACTCAAAAAAGAAAAACATATTTTAAATTATTGGAAATTCAAAAAGAAATGATATTATGAAAGGATATATAAAAATACATAATTTTTAAAATAAAAATTCAAAGTACTGACCATGTTTTAAAACGAAAAAAAAAAAAAAAACTCACAGAAATATTAAAAAAAAGAACAAAATAATACCAAAATAATCAAACCCCTTATTTGAGTTTGGCCATTAGGGTAACCCAGGGTGGCTCGAAAAGTGGTCAAGTTCGTGGATTTTCGCAACAAAAAAAAACACATTTCTCAGCTATTTTAAAAGTAAACGAAAAGTGATGTGTTGGACATTGTAGGAAAAATAGTTTGGAGATTGCAAATTTTAGCTCAACGTCTGAAAAAGTCATAAGGAAATGTATAACTTCTCAAAGTGTCATGATTTTATCAAAGAACATGATTTTGAATCGGAAAACGGAATGCATTTTCGGATTGATGGACAATTTTCCACTAGGAGATGGTAAAAAAAGTTTGTAAATAATAAATTATATGTGTTTCTAAAACACATTTCAATAAACTCTCCAAATTTAAAGGCAATTTCAGTTGAACAAATTTCACGTAAAATGTGAAAACTTGTGATTCGTGCTTTGAATTTAGTATAAAATGCAATATAAATTGGTAATTTTGTAAACAAAACTAGTTTTCAAGAATTTAAGGAAAAATTCCAACATTTTAAAAATTTTACCTGAAATTTATATGTATTTTGTTAAAATGAACATAAACTTAGTTAACTAAATGTAAACATTGATTTTCTTTCTTTAAAACTGTATCAGCACATTTGACGTAAAAATAATAATCTTGAGAAAAACCTTCACAGTTGGAAAAAACCTTCACAGTTGGAAAATATTCCAAAAACAAATTGAAATCCTATCAAAGTCACCCCGGTTTACGGTACATAGTAAATAAGGAGGTGTGAAATTGGAAGGTTACCTCTTTAATAATGAAAAATTACCTTAATTGAAAATGAAAATGTGAAATTACAACGGAAAAGTGGTAAATTTATACATTTTTAGAGGTTTGATATAAAAGATGAGGTTGATCTTTTATGTCAGAAAAAATGTTTAATTTTACCTCTGAAAATGGGTTTTTTTACCACTTTTCTGGTGTAATGTCACTTTTTAATTGCGGTAAAATTACAACATTAAAGGGGTAATATTCAACCTTCCAAACTTACATTATTTTTTACTGTGTACTCATTTTCAGATACAATACTGTCATGAATCATAATCTATCCTAAAACTAAAACAAAAAACAAATCATTAAGTTTTTTGAAAATAAGATCTGGGTGTTTCGACGAGTCACGCACAAAATCCGAAAATGACGAAAACGAGAAAAATCAACTTATTTCACTAAAACTGCGATAACTCGGTAATTTAATTGATGACCAATACTGGGTACTATGAAAATATATGTTTTTAAAATACAAAACTTCCAGAAACATGGAATTTTTTTGTTTAAGAATTTATAACTGTTTCCAATAATATCCTAAAACGGCAAAAAAACAATTGAAGCAACTTCAATTCAAGTTCTCTTTAAAAAACACCAAAATGAGCACACTTATCTGCTGGTGACAGATGCTTTTGATATGATTTTGGCACTGTCAAGCGTTCCAAACCCACACACACACACTCACACACGTACCCGAGATGAGCAAATAACTCTTACGCAGCAGAAGCATTATGCAAATGACATTAGCCTTGCGCTCCCTCCTCCTCCTCCTCCTCCAAAACACACTTTTGCATAATTTAAACCCATTCCAGGACGGCTTTTTTTAAAAGCACACTCTCACATACATGCTTGCAGACATGCGTGGGTGTGTGATTGCCGGAAGCCGGAGCCAGAGAAACGGAGCGGACCACTGTGACATTAGTGCCGGGCGAAAAAGAGGACATCAAACGTCCTCCCAGATTTATGTTTGGGTCTAAAAGTTTTGCCATAAATTTTGCTCAATTTATAAGTGAAAAGTTTTTGGCTGATGCTCACTACAACATGCACATTTGGGAGGGGGAGATTGTTGGGGATGACGTTGCAGTGATCGGGCTTATTTGTAAGGGAGAGGTGATTAAAAAAAAAATAATGGTAGATTGGAATTAGGTTGAAGATTTAAAATTTTGGTTTCACTAAAACTTTATTTCATCTAAAAGGATACCTTGAAATTTTAAAACCAAACAACCCCATGAACGAAAGCTAGCTTTTTGCTCGGTTTGCATTCGCATCAGCAAATTGAATTATCATTAAAATGGCTGCCAATTTGCATATCCTCCCACGGTAAATTCGTTAGGCTGCGCGACGTCATTTTACCCCGGGCAAATCAGACCCCCGACGAGGTGAAAGCAGCATCAAGTCCCCGTCACACGACAAATGGAAAACAAATAAGGGAAACAATCAAACTTTGCTCCAAACAAATTTACAATCCCTAGTTAAGGGGGAAAAGCGATCGGTGATTTTTCCCGATGTCGAGTTGGATGGATGCAATTTTCCCTCCCCCTCCCAGAACGGAAGGGTTGACTGCTTTTCCCGCCACCACCAAACTCTCTGAGTGACATCTTAGCAGGCGTCGTCGACTTAGTTGGCTGGCAATGACAGACGACTTCTTGGGCTGCTGGGAGGAAAAACATTGTTAAATAAATAACAATGCGAAAATCTGTTTACCGCTGACGGGTTCGTCGTTTTCTTTTCGTCTTGTTGGGCCGGAAATGCTCGGGACCGTTTTTCCCTACCACCACCGGGTAAGGAGCTGCTGCACAAACGGAAGAAAATAAGCCATCACCGGTAAATGGCGCGGTGCAGGTAGCGTTTGCGCTTAAACTTTCTATTTATGTTTGCAGAATATTAAATAATCATATTTGCTTGCTTTCTTTCGATTTCACCGTTCGTTTCCGGGGTTTGTGCACGGTGAAAAATCTAAAAATTAGTTTGTCGAATAAACTTGCATTTTTTAAAGTCAATAAAATGACTTCAACAAAATTGAACATAAAAAAACTCTACAATTTTCACTGTGCATTTTAAGAACCAGAAAAATAAACGTAGAATCAAGTTTGAGTTTGTTTCCTGGGAGAGCATCCCGGGCTGGCAAAGGTGTCTCCCCCTTGAATAGTGCGAACAATTACGCCCACGTGTCGGTTCGAGTAGTCCTTGGTGGTTGCTCTTCTCCTGGAAAATGAAAAGTTTTGCTCATTTCCTGCAGGGATTTTTTTTTTCATTTGGGGTAAAGTAAAAGTTAAATAGACTTTGATTTTAGTAGAAAGGGGCGGTATTTGTTTTTAAGCTGCATCAAAAATATTTGAATGATGAATTTATTTTTGAAAAAAAAAATATTGAAAGCCCTAACACTCGAATTAGCATTTTGACGATTTCTCCATTTTAAAAGTTTCCAACATACGGATAATTTTAAAATATAATAATTCGATGGTTTTGTTTGAAGAAATATTAAAAATAGTTAAGCTTTGACTTGAAGAAATCCAAAAAATTATTCATTTAAACATAAAATTTTCACAGAAAATTTGGGTGCCAAAATATGTTAACTAAACATAGAAAATTTCATCAAAAATTTAAACACTTGGTTGTTATCTTTTAAGATACCATTTTACCACCTTTTTTTATAAGAAATCAATCATTTCGGTCATTTTGGACATTATGGTCGTTTTGGTCATTTTGGTTACTTTTGGTCATTTTGGTCATTTTGATCATTTTGGTCATTTTGGTCATTTTGGTCATTTTGGTCATTTTGGTCATTTTGGTCATTTTGGTCATTTTGGTAATTTTGGTCATTTTGGACATTTTGGACATTTTGGATATTTTGGACATTTTGGCCAGTTTGGTCATTTTGGTCGTTTTGGACATTTTGACATTTTTGGTAATTTGTTCATTTTGGTATTTTTGATTACTTTTGGTCATTTTGGTCATTATGGTCATTTTGGACATTTTGGTCATTTTGGTCATTGTGGTCATTTTGGTCATTCTGGTCATTTTGGTCGTTTTGGTCATTTTGGTCATTTTGGTCATTTTGGTCATTTTGTTCGTTTCGGTTATTTTGTTCATTTTTGGTCAGTTTTGGTAATTTTGGTAATTTTGGACATTTCGGTCATTTTGGTCATTTTGTTCGTTTTGGTCATTTTGGTCATTTTGGCCATTTTGTTCGTTTTGGTCATTTTGGTCATTTTGGTCATTTTGGTTACTTTGGTCATTTTGGTCTTTTTTGTCGTTCTGGTCATTTTGGTCATTTAGATCATTTTGGTCATTTTGGTCATTTTGTTCATTTTGGTCATTTTGGTCATTTTGGACATTTTGGACATTTTGGTCATTTTGGTCATTTAGATCATTTTGGTCATTTTGGTAATTTTGAACATTTTGGTCATTTTGGTCATTTTGGTCATTTTGGTCATTTTAGACATTTTGGACATTTTGGACATTTTGGACATTTTGGTCATTTTGATCATTTTGGTCATTTTGGTCATTTTGAACATATTGGTAATTTTTTTTTTGTCGAGGGCAAAAAAATACCCGAAACTTTAAATATTTTTTAATTCACTCAAACATGTTGAAGGTGGGTAAATTTTAACCCTCTACAACCCAACCACGCCTCTAGACGGGCTTCGATTTAAAAAATCGCCAAAAATCCATTTTTCAACCAATTTTTGATCTTCAAAAAGCATTGGAAAGAAGAACTTTTAAATTTTTGGAAAATTTTAGGGTTGGAAGTTTGACTTGTTTTATGTGACTTTGCCAATGTTTTTAGAAATGTAATTTTTTTGGGGGTCAACTTTGGCTGTGTTTTTCACTAACATTTCCCATATTTTAAGTAAAAAGAAGTATGCAGTAATTTTTCTAGTGCCCCAGACTATGCCTCTACGCATTTATTTACAATTTAAATGGTAATGGTTCCATTTTATAGCAGAAAATGTGAAAAACATGCAAAAAATTGAAAAAGTTACTGTAAAAACATGAAAAAATTAGATAGGCAAAATGTAATTATATTAGGTGGTAGAATAGGCCAAATACTACCAAAAACAAACATAAACTAAACAAGATAAATGCAAATTAAAATACTAAAAATGAAACAAGAAAAACATAAAACAAGAGAAGTAAAGTTTTTCGTAGAACAAAAGTTGCTCAAAATGACCTTCTGAACACGGGAAAAATAAAAAAAATCGAAAAAAAAATTTGGGCAGTAGAGGGTTAAATTGTTTTCAGCTTATTGTACTGAAAATTTCATTGAAATTTTGAGGTTTTTTGGAAAAAATAGTAATATAATTTTCATTGTTTTTAAGATAATTGAAAGTTTTCAAATGTTTTCCAATTATCTTTTATTTTTTATTTGACGATATGTTGGTTATTATTGGTCCGATCTCCGATGACGAAAAAATAAACATCTGGGAAAATCTAATATTAATTAATTGCTTTTGTGAAATAAGCTTGATTTTGAAACTTCTCTGTGCCTAATAAGTTGCATATTCTGTTTCAACAAAATTTAGTTAAGAATTCTGCTTTTGAAAATTGGATTCTTTTTATAGAAAAATTGGTAATGAAAATAAATGTTTATGTCAATATTTTTTCTGAATTTAACTTTTATTTTCTACATTGGCCATAACTTTGATAAAGACACCAAAATTGTTTAGCCAAATTAAGATGTTAATTTCATTGAATTTTTAATGAATTTTTGTTATTAGTTCTACATTATTATTTTTCAAGTTTAATTATGCAAAGATGTCTTTACATGTGAAGTTTTGAACAAATTGATTAACTAAATGCTTTTGTTATTATTTCTTAATAGAAAAAATCTGTCATTTTGACATTTTTGAATCCTTGTTTAAAAATTTTCAGTGCTCTCCAAACTTGGTTATAATAAATTGTTAAATGGGGAATATATATATCTAAGGAATGTACCATTGTAATCTTTTACGAAATGGTTTCCGGGGATTTAAATTTGTGAAATTTAAGTTTTCAGCGAACAATTGTTTTTTGGTTACTATGAACAACAAACCTTCAGTGAATTGCCTCAGAATAATAAGTGATGTGCTGTTACTAGAAGATGGATCAATACAAATTAAGCATTATTTTGGCTTTCTAAAGCTATTGTCATTTTGTGCATCAAAATGGGTATTTACTAGCCCGGGTCAAAAAAATTAAAGTTGCTCAAATCAAAAATTATATGAGATTGCCCGAAAGAGTACTCAAAATGGAGGCTCAGGCCAAAATTTCAGCCCATTTGGTTGAAAACTGGCTTGCCTTGAGCAGGAACAAGTTTAAATGGGAATTAACCCGTAAAACTGGAGCATTTAGGTAAATTGCTCTGTACAAGTCAGCTGTTAAAAAATGACGACTTTTGCATACCATGGGGTCCTAGGGGATGGTCTGGGGAACAATTCCTCCGAAGGGTGCAATACGATCCGAGGCCCCTGGTCTTGCCTTGAACCGGATTCATTCCGGCGTCGCAGAAATTTTCATGGTCCCAGCAAAATATATAGGGAAAAATCAAAGCACACTAAGAAGGCTGCCTCGTTCAGAGGACGCCACATGGCAATCAGCCACCACGTGGCAGGAAAATAACTTCAAATTCGGCTTCAAAATTACATTTAGCGTTGTTAAGGTGTTTTTGATCAAATATCTGGTTGAATAAAGTGTCCTAGGAATAACAAAACCACTTTAAAAGCAAAAATTGATGATACCCTCCGGCCACGTGGTTGCTGATTGCCATGTGGCGTCCTCTGAACGAGGCAGCCTTCTTAGTGTGCTTTGATTTTTCCCTATATATTTTGCTGGGACCATGAAAATTTCTGCGACGCCGGAATGAATCCGGTTCAAGGCAAGACCAGGGGCCTCGGATCGTATTGCACCCTTCGGAGGAATTGTTCCCCAGACCATCCCCTAGGACCCCATGGTATGCAAAAGTCGTCATTTTTTAACAGCTGACTTGTACAGAGCAATTTACCTAAATGCTCCAGTTTTACGGGTTAATTCCCATTTAAACTTGTTCCTGCTCAAGGCAAGCCAGTTTTCAACCAAATGGGCTGAAATTTTGGCCTGAGCCTCCATTTTGAGTACTCTTTCGGGCAATCTCATATAATTTTTGATTTGAGCAACTTTAATTTTTTTGACCCGGGCTAGTATTTACTTTGACCAAATTTTCAGACATATCTAAGAAGGAAATTGCAATCTGATAAGGAAATTGTTCCTTAAATCATATGCAAACAAAAATTGAACATGGTCGGCTTGTGTCGTCCTCCAACCAAAATTGCATCGTTCGTATCATTCATGAAAAAATATGGACTTCCTATACCACATCCACATTATAAAGAAAAAAAAACTCCAAGTCTTTCTACACTGTCCTTTGATCGATTGCAATCATCCCCTTCTTTCTTATCGCCAAAGACATCGATTCCTGCTTACCCCCACACCGGAAGACGCAATGATGATCACATCGTCCTCGTCCTGATCCTGAGCAAATATTGAAAAAAGAAAATAAAAAAGACAAAAATCCACACCCTCCTCAGTCAAGCGAGCTGCTGCACCAACCCAGGAAGAGACAAAAAAATAAAACTTAAACGGAACCAGCAGCAAATCCTTTTGATCATAAACGACGCTTAAGTGGCCACCAATCTTCCCCTCATCCCCTCATCCTAACGGCCAAAGTCGAACAGCATATTTACTGTGGCGGGTATTATCTGGTGGTGGTGGTGATGCGAAATACGACACGTGGGACTTTTTCCAGAGAGGAGAGGTGGGGAAGTGAAAAACCACTGCCGATGATTGTGTGTGTGTTTGGCTCAAATTCGCTATATGAGCAAAACGTGACAATTTTTTGCACTTCTTCTTGTCTGCTCTCAATGGGGTTTCACGCGTTTTCTTTTCTTTCTTTTTTCTTTTTTTTATGGGAAATAAATAATGGCGATAATATTTTCATCCGACGGTCTCTGTCTGGCGGCAATTTGTAATTGAAATAATCTGCCACGCGCGAGTTGAATCAGCGGGTAGACACCGCAAGCAGCCAGGAAAGTGGTTTTCCCCTTTTTTTGGGATGGGAGATTTTGTGGCAGGGGTTGGCAAAACCGTGAGTTTAGAAATTTTGGCTTTGTTGCTTTTTTTTAAATTAATGTCAATATATTGTAACATTTCATTTACCTTTGTTTTTCCTAGTAAGATGCACACTAGAGTGTAACAAAAATGACTTTTTGGCGGGCATTCAAGGGTTTGTTCCGGTGGGCATACTAAGCTCAAATCCAAAATATGAGCTTGATTGGACGTAACAGGAGCTGGCGCTCCGCCCTTCAATTTTAAATGGGATTTAACCCGTAAAAAAAGATTTTTTTCAAAAATGTCACTTTTTGAGGCTTTTTGGCCACTGAAGCGTTTATTTTCAACATCATTGGCGTGTAGGCCAGATCCTTGCGCATCTTTTGGTATATATAACATTGAAATTTGGAGCACCCTGGAGCTCGGTACAGACCTTCAAAGTTTGGCATTTTTTTCGAAAAATCGATCCCGGCAAAAAAGATATGCGTCGTACCTCGCGACGCCCTAGACGCCATTTGATTTTGCCGGGACCGATTTTTCGAAAAAATGCCAAACTTTGAAGGTCTGTACCGAGCTCCAGGGTGCTCCAAATTTCAATGTTATATATACAAAAAGATGCGCAAGGATCTGGCCTACACGCCAATGATGTTGAAAATAAACGCTTTAGTGGCCAAAATGCCTCAAAAAGTGACATTTTTGAAAAAATCTTTTTTTACGGGTTAAATCCCATTTAAAATTGAAGGGCGGAGCGCCAGCTCCTGTTACGTCCAATCAAGCTCATATTTTGGATTTGGGCTTAGTATGCCCACCGGAACAAACCCTTGAATGCCCGCTAAAAAGTCATTTTTGTTACATCCTAATGCACACACTTGATTTTTTTTTTTTATAAAAATAAGTCATTTTTGAAAACATTAAAAACATATTTCAAGTCTGATTTTTGAAATCCTCATCGAAATTTAAAACGTCATTACTATCAACATCGCTACCATCAACAATTTCCAAAAATTCAATGAATTTATAAAAATAAGTTTTCTTCTGATATTTTACGCATTGAATCGATCAAAATTTGTGTTAAGATAATATCGTTTTGTTTAATTATCAAAGTGTTTTTTTTTTTGTTAATTTGAAAAACGTTTTTTTTAAGGATGAATATTAATATGTTGTAATTTCACCTCAATTTATACTAAAAAGTGGCATTACACCAAAAAAGTGGTAAAATTACTCAATTTCAGAGATAAAAAACCAAAAAAAAAACAAAGACAGAACCAAAAAAATAAAGGCTGCAAAATAAAAAAAAACGAAAAAAAGAAGGACTTAACAATTACTTTAAAAAATCAAATGAAAAAAATATCTAAAAACGACATAACAAAACACAACAATACCGAGAAACAAAAAATTGAAATAAACAAGAATCACAAAAACACAAAAATTCCAAATAATAAAAAAAAAAAACAGAAAATCAGAACCTTTAAAAACAAAAAAATTGCAAAACAAAAAACCCTTAAACCAAAAAAAAACAAAAAAACTTATAACGCCAAAAAATTATAAAACCAAAAAGTAAAAAAAATAATAATAAAAAAGCAAAGAACTAAAATCCCAAAAAGCAATAAAAAATAAAATAAATCAATATCCAAACAACCAATAAATGAAAAATAACAAATATGAAAACAGTGAAAAACGAAAAAATGAAACAAAGAAACCAAAAAGAAATGCATAAATTGAAGAAACAATAAAAACCAAAAAAATATACAAATAAAACCAAAAAATCTTAAGAAAACAACACTAAAAAAACTGGAATCAAATATTGAAACTAAATACTTAAATAAAAAAAAAAACAAAAAAGAACAAAAGGAAAAATAAAATCTTAAAAATGAAAAAAAATCAATAAAATTAAGAACGAAAAATAAAAAAAAACAAAACGTAAATAATCCAAGAAACCAAGGAAAATACCAAATGCAGCAACAAGAAAAAATAGAAAAAAAATAAAATAATTGAAAAAAAAACAAAAAACATAGAAACATAAAAAATACAAAAAGAAAACTAAAAACAAAAAAAAAACAAAAAACAGTAAAGCAAAAACACAAAAAAGCAAAAAAATCAACAAAAATAAATTAAACAAAACATAAAACTAAAAAAAAACTAAATACTCATAATGCCAAAAAATAAACAAAAGTCCAATAAACCAATAAACCAATAAACCTTAAAAAAACAGAAAATGAAAATAGTGAAAAACAAAAATAAACAAAGAAATCGGAAAAACTAAGCAAATATTGAAGAAACATTAAAAATCAAAAGAGAAACAAACATAAAAATTGGAAATAAAAAAATTAAATATTAAAAATAAATCATAAAAACAAAAGAGAACAAAAAAACATAAACAAATAAAAATCTTAAAAACGAATAAAAACCAATAAAATTAAGAACGAAACATAACAAAAAGTCAAAGCTAAAATAATCCAAGAAACCAAAAAAAAAAACCCAAATGCAGAAGTAAGAAAAAACAGAAAAAATAAAATAATTGTACAAAAATTAAAATAAAGAAACAAAAAAAAAACTAAACTAACAAAACAAAAAATGGTAAAGCAAAAACACAAAAAAAATTAAAAAAGTCAAAAAAATAACGATAACCAAAAAATGTTAACATTATGAAAGCAAAATAAACGGAAAAACAAAATCAAATAAATAAACGAAAACTTTAAATAAAATTGGCGAAAAAACAAACCAATAAAAAAAACCTTCAATTAAATTTGTACGGAGAGATAGTACAACCCTTTCATTTTGAACATTCGAAAAAATAGGTGTTTTCAATAATTTGCAGTAAATTGATAATGATTTGAACATTTTGTGTCAAATAAACAATTATGTGAGAATAGACTAAAATATCCGAAAATACCATTTTACATCGAAAAACAATACAAAATAATTTTTTTTTTAATATCTGTATTTTTTCTTTAAAAATATGTGGGACTTGTCAGTTGAATAAAAATTCATGAAGTTTTCAATTCGAAGGAAATTTTTTTCAATTTAGATCAAAAATATCATTTTACAATTTCGTGTTTTCTTGTGACTATAAATTAACCACTCAGGAAATTGAACAGTAGTCGGGCAACTTTTTTTTTCGTTTCGGATAATAAACCAATTACAAAATACAAACATAAGATTACCGCATGATGTTATTCCAAATTTAGTTTTTATTAGTTTTATTTCCGCACTTTTGATATCTGGTTGTTTCAAACATTTTTTCATAATAACATATTTTAAGTTTATTGAGTTATAAAATGTTTATGAAACCCTCTCTCCAAGACATCAAATCGCAAGAAACGCGCCTCAGCGTGTGAGGAAAATCCACTTTCCAATCCTTCCCCTTCCCCAGAAGAAAACCTCACCCAAGTGTGGCGGACTCCAATAAAGGATCTTCTCACGACCACCACTCTCTCTCTCTCTGTTTCCCTTCTTGAGTTGGCCAAAAATTGCTACTTTGGTGGAGCTTTTTACTGCGCTTACAAAACGCGAGCGCGCCTCCTTTTGTCGCTTTTTGGCAAGTTGAATCTTGCCTTCGTAAGAAGAAGAAAAACAAGCAAAATATCCGAAACAGTTTCTCTTTGGGGCGTTTGGAGCCGTCTCTCTGGTTGGATTATATTTATTGACTAAAGTCCAAAAACGAGCGGCGTTCCAAGTCGGGGCCAGCAACAGATTGCCAGTAATAGCCTTATTTCGGGACGGGGGGTTTTCCAGCTTCCGCAGCTAATACAATATATTTCAGCACCACCAGCAAGTGTCGGTTAAAGTGGTCTGAATTGATGCCAACTTTTGTGTGTTGGCTGTGACAGCCCAGCGAAATTAAAGTCACTCAGTTGGTGTGAAAAAATGGCCAAGATCACGCGAACTGTCCCTGTCCTGTCGAGGGGAGGGGCCACTCCTTGATTGAAAAGTGAAGCCCGAGTTCGAGCGAAGCTAATGACGCGACCCCAACCCCCGGTTATCCGGGTTGATAACGAAGAATTCCTCCAACCCCTCGCACCAAGTCCACGTGGCCAACATAGTTGGAAAATGGCTTCATAGTCCGCATCGGTACCCGCTCCAAGAAAGACAAAGTCGAACACAGGAAAATCATTATTGTCACATTTATTAGCTGATTTATTTTTACGATTACGACGGACGGTCTGACGGTTGTCCTGGATGCGGCTACCTTCCCGGTGATATCGGTCGGTTGGATGCGAACGTTACGAGCAGACCGCGGGAGCGTAGTAAATAGTCGCGGGGGGTTATCCAATGTGGGTTCTGCGGAATCGATATTGGCCAGGTGAACGAAGCTTCTTTTTTTCGCTTTTCATGGGTGATGGGAAAAATGGTGGCAAATCGATTGGAATCGAGGTGGCTTGTGATTCGAGCGTTATCTTGAGAGATATTGGAATTGAGTTCGAATGAAATGAGATGTCATTAGTTTTGAGGTTATATTGAAAAGAAGAAGGAGCGGATGAAAATTCTAATTACAGTCGACTCTCTGGTTGTTAATATCCAAGGGACCGTCGAGGAAGAGAATGATCAGTTTACAGAACGATGTAAAATGAAGGCTCGATTGAAAATGTGGTTTTCTTGATACCCAGCTATGGGAGAGAATCATGGCAACGTCCAGCAAACAAAAACAAACTAATGTCAAACACCCTTCAAAGCATCGTTTCGCAAAGAAAAATGTCTATGCAAGCCATGAGAAAGTGAAATTATTGACAACTGGAAGAGATTTTTAAAGCAAACATAATCCAAGGGACCGTCGAGGAAGAGATCCTTCAAGCAAGAGAAAATATCGAGGAATGAAGAGAATTGAACTATGCAGATTGAAGGGACTGAAGAATTCATTGATAGATGGAGCAATATTGATATCAAGAAGATCGACAGCCAGAGAGTCGACTGTAACTTGAATTAAACATCGTAAACCAATTCAGTAATAAAAATTACAATGGGTCTAGATTTCCATTTTTTTTCAATTTCATCTCAGAGTTATAAATTTTAAAATATTATCCAAAATATCATATAGCGGTCATAGCTAATAAAATGTGTCAATGCATTTTTTAAGTTTTTTTTATTTAATTTTCCTGAAAACTTCTTAAAGTTTCAGTAGAAAATATGATTATTTGAAATTTCAAAGGCTTTAAATTATAATTTACAGATACAGCGAAAAAAAAGCTGTATTTGAAAGATTTAAAAAATTAATGGTTTCTTGATTTATGTGAAACAAGTAAAATACACAGAACTCTAAATTCACATAACTTGATCTTGTACAACAAAAGTTACAGAATGTTATATTTATGTTTAATTTTTTAATTTAGCGTATTCATTACATTTTCATGTGATCAGGGCTATTCCTCTTTTATACTTTTTTTTCGTAAAATTCCGATAACTCGTGAAAATCCAAACTTTTTTACAAACGAATTTTAGTAATTGTCTGCTCTACAATTTTGAAAATAATTGTAATTCTAAAAAATAGAACCTACCAGCGTTTTTGAAACTGGTTTTGGATTATTTTTTTTGACAAAAATGCGTATATCTGAGTACGCCATCATATCGGACGTCCAATTTTAAATTTAAATCTCTTTAAGAGGTAATTTATGTAAGTTATAGAATTTTTTTTAATTTCTAAAATGGAGTGGGAAAAATAGACCTTGAATTCGTGATTAGAGTCCAAAATAATAACAAAGATCAAAGTTCCATAAAAAAATAAAGAAGGGTCGGGTCAATTCCCGTGTTAGTTGACCAGTTAGACTGTTGCAAATATTTTTCAATGTTTTTGTTTTTTTTGGGCAAAAAAAATATTATTTTTTTCAAAATATTTAAAAATTCTACCAAACTTTGAGTGCAATCAGCTGAAAACAATTTTTTTAATATGTTTAAGCTTGCTTCAAGATATTTTCAATTTTGGTGATTTTTCGATGTACAGCACCACAAAAAGTTTTTTTTCAAAACAAAATTTTGTCCAAATTTAGATTTTATGAAAAACTAACTATACTAGTGCATAATGCATTATCCAACAACTTTTTCATTGAAGTGATGCAATTTTAGCTTTTAATTTAAATTTTTATAATTTATTTTTTTTAGAGCCGAGGGATTAAAACTTTAAAAATATTTGTATCGGCCTTATTAGATAAAATTATTGAAATACTGAAAATATTTCAGATGTTATATATATTTAATTTTCAATGCGGGTATTAAACCACGCGTAATTTTGGATGGTTTTAATGTAATGATGGTTTTAAACTGTATTACATATAATAATAGTGTTGACAGCTTAAATTAAAAAAAAATGTGCATATTTCTCGAAAATACACGATTTTTTAAGCTTTATGGATTTTTTAACGACACATAAATTTTAATGGATTTCCGCTGTGTTGCAATTTTTAGTGTTTTGGACTAAAATATGTTTCACAAAATACTGTATGATTTTAAAAACTATTTTTATATAATTTTTAGCATAGTTTTCATAAGTCTTAACATTTGGTTTACAATTTTTTTTCTAAGATTATCCTTTTTTATAATTGAATGTTCACAGTTAAAAATTTTCAATGCAAAATTCTAAAATTTTCACAATTTTTCTGATTGAAGAATCATGATTCATAAATGATTGTAAAGTGTATTCGGATTATATTTCACTTTTTTTTTTTTTTTGAGAAAATAAGGAAGTTGAATTTTAAATAACTTATTCAATGGATTTGTTCAAGAACAGAGCCCCATATTTAAAAAGCCTTTCTTTAAAAACTCTTACCATAAAAAAGGAAGGTTTTCAAACTAAGCAAGTGTTGACGAAATATTCTTTATCTCTAAAAAAAACCTTTTTTGATTCTGTTCAGCAGGATGCCACAAAAAGTTAAGATCAAGCAGGTTTTATATAATATATAATTTGTAACGCAAGAAAATGCATTCAATTTATTTAAAGTTGGTAAGACTGTTCAATTCTGTTTTTTGCATTGAAAAATATTCGCAATGGCCTTATAAAGTTTTCACAAAATGTATAGAAATAAAGACTTTTTTTTCTTTAAAAAAATATGGTATTACTGTACACCATATTCTTTTTTTAAGTCACCTTTTTTTAAACGATTCTCGATTTACGCAACTTTTTTTAAGTCATGACTTAAAATGAGAATGTCCATGACTTAAATTGAGAATATGACTTAAATTAAGAATCTTTGGGATTTTGTAATTTGTCGGAGAATTTTCATCATGTATCAATTGTATTTGGTTTAGTTATGTTATAAAAACATTTGAGCATGGTTTTGGAACACCTGGGATGATCTAGTCCATCCGAAACTTCCGAAAATTTTGTGCAGCAGGCTAACCGAAGAAACAAGTTGAAACTTCAAAATTTTGACAACGGATCCTACCCAGAGTGCTTCAGTGAGTGCGGTAGGCTACAGTGCATTGTTGTAACAACTTATTGGGATGATCTGGGACATCCAAGGACTCCCTGGAGTTAAGATCTGTGGGTCTACCGCTGCAACAAGCAAGAGGTCGACGGATTTTGACCCCGGAACATATCCGCATAGCTTCAGTGAGTATGGTAGACTACTTTGCTGATGTGTAGGGATGTCCTGGGTCATCCAAGGACTCCCTGGAGTTAAGATCTGTGGGTCTACCTCCGTAACAAGCAAGAGGTCGACGGATTTTGACCCCGGAACATATCCGCATAGCTTCAGTGAGTATGGTAGACTACTTTGCTGATGTGTAGGGATGTCCTGGGTCATCCAAGGACTCCCTGGAGTTAAGATCTGTGGGTCTACCGCTGCAACAAGCAAGAGGTCGACGGATTTTGACCCCGGAACATATCCGCATAGCTTCAGTGAGTATGGTAGACTACTTTGCTGATGTGTAGGGATGTCCTGGGTCATCCAAGGACTCCCTGGAGTTAAGATCTGTGGGTCTACCGCTGCAACAAGCAAGAGGTCGACGGATTTTGACCCCGGAACATATCCGCATAGCTTCAGTGAGTATGGTAGACTACTTTGCTGATATGTAGGGATGTCCTGGGTCATCCAAAGACTCCCTGGAGTTAAGATCTGTGGGTCTACCACCGTAACAAGCAAGAGGTCGACGGATTTTGACCCCGTAACATATCCGCATAGCTTCAGTGAGTATGGTAGACTACTTTGCTGATGTGTAGGGATGTCCTGGGTCATCCAAGGACTCCCTGGAGTTAAGATCTGTGGGTCTACCACCGTAACAAGCAAGAGGTCGACGGATTTTGACCCCGGAACATATCCGCATAGCTTCAGTGAGTATGGTAGACTACTTTGCTGATGTGTAGGGATGTCCTGGGTCATCCAAGGACTCCCTGGAGTTAAGATCTGTGGGTCTACCACCGTAACAAGCAAGAGGTCGACGGATTTTGACCCCGGAACATATCCGCATAGCTTCAGTGAGTATGGTAGACTACTTTGCTGATGTGTTGAGATGTACTGGGTCATCCAAGGACTCCCTGGAGTTAAGATCTGTGGGTCTACCACCGTAACAAGCAAGAGGTCGACGGATTTTGACCCCGGAACATATCCGCATAGCTTCAGTGAGTATGGTAGACTACTTTGCTGATATGTTGGGATGTACTGGATCATCAAAGGACTCCCTGGAGTTAAGATCTGTGGGTCTACCACCGTAACAAGCAAGAGGTCGACGGATTTTGACCCCGGGACATACCGGCATAGCTACAGAGCGTATGGTAGACAACTTTGCTAATGTGTAGGGCTGACTTGGGTCATCCAAGGACTCCCTGGAGTTAAGATCTGGTGGTCTATCATATCTCCAGGGAGTCCTTGGATGACCCAGAACATCTCAACACATCAGCAAATTAGTCTATCATACTCACTGAAGCTATGCGAGTGAGTCCCGGGGTCAAAAACCGTCGACCTCTGGCTTGTTACGGCGGTAGACCCTCAGATCTTAACATCAGGGAATCCTTGGACGACCTAGTACATCCTAGAACATCAGCAATGTAGTCTACCATACGCTCTGAAGCTATGCGGGTATATTCCGGGGTCAAAATCCGTCGACCTCTTGCTTGTTACGGTGGTAGACCCACAGATCTTAACTCCAGGGAGTCCTTGGATGACCCAGGACATTCCTACTCATCAGCAAAGTAGTCTACCATGCTCACTGAAGCTATGCGGTTATATTCCGGAGTCAAAATCCGTCGACCTCTTACTTGTTACGGTGGTAGACCCGCAGATCTTAACTCCAGGGAGTCCTTGGATGACCCAGGACATCCCTACACATCAACAAAGTAGTCTACCATACTCACTGAAGCTATGCGGATATGTTACGGGGTCAAAATCCGTCGACCTCTTGCTTGTTATGGTAGTAGACCCACAGATCTTAACTCCAGGGAGTCCTTGAATGACCCAGAACATCTCAACACATCAGCAAATTAGTCTATCATACTCACTGAAGCTATGCGAGTGAGTCCCGGGGTCAAAAACCGTCGACCTCTGGCTTGTTACGGCGGTAGACCCTCAGATCTTAACATCAGGGAATCCTTGGACGACCTAGTACATCCTAGAACATCAGCAATGTAGTCTACCATACGCTCTGAAGCTATGCGGGTATATTCCGGGGTCAAAATCCGTCGACCTCTTGCTTGTTACGGTGGTAGACCCACAGATCTTAACTCCAGGGAGTCCTTGGATGACCCAGGACATTCCTACTCATCAGCAAAGTAGTCTACCATGCTCACTGAAGCTATGCGGTTATATTCCGGAGTCAAAATCCGTCGACCTCTTACTTGTTACGGTGGTAGACCCGCAGATCTTAACTCCAGGGAGTCCTTGGATGACCCAGGACATCCCTACACATCAACAAAGTAGTCTACCATACTCACTGAAGCTATGCGGATATGTTACGGGGTCAAAATCCGTCGACCTCTTGCTTGTTACGGTAGAAGACCCACAGATCTTAACTCCAGGGAGTCCTTGAATGACCCAGTACATCTCAACACAACAGCAAAGTAGTCTACCATACTCACTGAAGCTATGCGGGTATATTCCGGGGTCAAAATCCGTCGACCTCTTGCTTGTTACGGTGGTAGTCCCGCAGATCTTAACTCCAGGGAGTCCTTGGATGACCCAGGACATCCCTACACATCAGCAAAGTAGTCTACCATACTCACTGAAGCTATGCGGATATGTTCCGGGGTCAAAATCCGTCGACCTCTTGCTTGTTGCAGCGGTAGACCCACAGATCTTAACTCCAGGGAGTCCTTGGATGTCCCAGATCATCCCAATAAGTTGTTACAACAATGCACTCACTGAAGGAATTTCAATTTGAATCACAAAACAAAAAGAAAATCCATTCAAAATCATGGGACGTTTGATACCCTCAGTTTTGAAAATTTTAGTTGTTTTAAAATACGGTATCTCTATTTATATAAAAAATTTCGATGGTTTTGTTCGAACGCGATTGACACTTTGGCCAATCTGGAACCGATTCCGGAGCATCGGCAAATTGTATGGAAAAAGTTACGTAAAATCAAATTTTGATCACAGGAGGCTGAATAAGCAAAAAAGCTAAAAACGTCAACAATCGAAAAAAGGCAGAACGAAATTTGTCGGGTAAGGCTTGTTTTGCATAAAAAAGTGAGTAAATATGTTTGAAACCACATAATAAAAAATCTTTTAAAGAGAGGCTTTCGAAATATGGTACTCTGTTCTTGAACAAGTCCATTGAATATGCTATTTAAAATATATTATTGTGTTTCGATAACCTCGATTGTTTCCAATCTTCAACATTGCTGGAAACACACGATCGCTTAGAAAATGACTTCAAAGGATTCTAATTTAAGATCAAAGTATCAGAATTCATCAATATTTTAGATTAAGAATTGTAACGAAATTGTTTACGGTGCTTGAAATTAACAAAGTGAACAACCCCAGATGAGATCAGACAATCAATGATTTAATTTGCATTTATAGAAATAACGATTTTAAATTGGGTTTTTTCAATTTGTAATTGTCAAGTCGAGTTTTCTGAACAGCAATCAGTTTTTTTTTAAAATTATTATGTTTATTTTTAGCTTACTTTATATTAAAAAAATATTCAAAAATATAAAAAACAAACCTTATAAAGCTACATAAAATTATCATTGAAAAATAATACATGAATCGATTGCATGATAAAAACGACCTAAACTTGACTCAAAACTTAAAATGCTCTTAGAACAAAGTAACTCACCTACCTCCAGAAAGAAAATCACATTTTCGACAGCCCTACAAAATCTCCATTCAAGGGTGCCACGTGCAGAAATTTCCCCCCTTTCCCCTTGGAAAGTGAAGTGAAGCAAAAGTTTTTGGCGCGAAAATTATCGTCTTTTCTTATGGGGTGTGTGTGACTGCTCCCACTGACTTTGGTTGGCTGGTTGTTTTTCCGGCTCCGGAAACAAGTTCAGTCGATCGTAAAGTTCGGAACAGCTGTGCAGCCGGAGGTCCTCTCGGCGACAAATCACACCATTTTCACGCCGATTGATTGCTGCCAACCGGTGGATTTGAGCGAGTTTGATTTTTTTGTTGGAGGGTGATTTATGGAAATCAATTTTGTTTTAATAGAAATGTTGATTCAAGTTGAAAACTTGGACCACTTGGCTCGCTCCTGCCCAGACAAAGTGTAACTCGAGCACGTCTCCTTAAGGCTACATTTCACGCATTCTTGCCGTTGGTTAGTTGTCGTATCAGCACATTTAAGCACAACCCAACGACCGAGGGGGGGGGAGAGACTTGAAGATCTCAAGTGGACTTCATCTTGCACCCCCTCACCTCACCTTCGCCCCAGCAGCAGCAGACCCTTGATTTAGGGGCGTCGAGTATGCTTGTCAAGGGATTATATGGTCTCTTCTCCTGCTGCTGGAATGTGGCTCGCCCAGCTTGGAATCCTTTTATTGCCATTGTTGTTCTCCAGCTGCTGCACTTCCACTTCCACTGACTGTTGGGTGGGTGGGAGGTTGGGAGGTGCAATGCCATGTACTTCCTACTGCAACTCCACAGTAAGTTGATGCACTGAATAGATCCTTCACAGACTGTGTGTGTTTGTGTGTGTGTGTGTGTGTGTGTGTACTTACAATGTTGTGTAAAGAATTCTGAAAGAAATGCAAAGCATTGAAATCTACTGTGAACGCGTAAGAAAAACTGAACTTCAACTTTAAATTGAGGTGAAAAGCTTTTGAAGAAAAACACTTAATTTAAAAGGGCTCGCCTTGGATTCAAGAAGGTGGAAAACTCAGTATGATTTTCAGCTGCAAATGAGTTTATTCAAGCATCATTTTTGCACTTTTGAGAAGTACCAAAAAATTGATTGTTCAGAGTTTTGAAATTTTATGCTTATTTCAGAAAATATTTCCAGTGCTCAGAAGTACCACTTGACGGTTTTACCCCAAAAAAGCTTTCCATTTTAATTTAGTTCACCCACTTACAAGCTCTCTCCAGTTTTAAAATGTATTCAACCTGCCATTATAGGGGACAACAAACAAATCCCACCAACGCAACCCGAACCCCATTCTTTCAGCAATGTAACTATTGCAAACAACCACCTTCCAAGACCCGCACACACATCCGAGCAAAAGTGCATCTAATTGCTTGCACGCACAGAGCGAGAGAGCTGAAAACTTTTCGCAAGATTTTCACTTTACTTGGGAAAACAATTTCTCATTCTTTCGTGACTGAGAAAAACAAAGTGGGGAGGTTCGTTTTCTGTTCCGAATTGGGTGGGGGGCAGTGTTGCCAGCTATTTAGTCTTAATTTGATTTTTTCATATTTTCTTAAATATTTCTTAACCAGATTCGGTTAGGACTTCATCAAAAATCAATTTTTTAACATAAAAAATAAAAAATATCTGGCATTACTGCACCCTTGTTGATCAAGTGAACCCAAACAAACTTCGCACAGACACCTTCCCCACTTCGTGAAAGGTGGTGAAATTTGCATGCTTTTACAACAATCCCCAGGACGTTCTGCGTTTTTCCGGGTTGCGCTGCGCGGAAGTATCCGAGACATCGTCGTCGTAGCGCCAACCCGTGTGTGTATGTCACTCTTGGAATTTCACTTTTGCTGTAGTTTCGTGGAGCCCTGGGAAAAGGTTTGGGCAGGGGGGAGGGTAAGTGTTGTTTCTTCGTCGTTCCCCACCCTTCCCCACCGCAACCCCTTGTCAACAGCGCTGACCTGCAACCAGAGAGAGCACTTTTCCCACGTGGGAAAAAGGAAAACATGTTTTCGTTTCGCTCCCCACAGATTCACCGGGAACCACTTGGAAGTTTTGAAACTTGTCAAATGTTCAACCGACATTCGGCACTTTTAGCACACCTCCTCTGTTTTCTGAGTTGAGTTCTGTTCCAAGAAGTCGGAAGTTAGCTTTCTTGAATTGAAGAAGTAAATTTTGGTCCCAATTCAGCTACTGAAGGTATTTTTTATTTTCAAAATTATTTTAATTTCTAGATCAAAGTGAACTAATACCAGAAAGTTATAAGAATGGCCAACTTGTGGAAAAAAAAACATTCCTGGAAAATCAAACAAATTAAATAAAAGCAAAAAAAAAAAAAAAATTCAAAGTGATACTCCTATTTATGGCATTACGTTGGAGTTGTTGTTTGCATGCATGCATAGGCTTGTTTGCGTGTTTCCGGTGGCGTTTAGGCCCGCATCAAAAGGTATGATGTTGATGGCTCAAGGACCCGGAAACACTCTTCATCGTTGGGCTATGGTGCGAGGGGTTTCGAGCACGCAAGAATGTTTTAATGAGAATTTGGAGCTTTTCTTTCTATTTTCATTCAAGAAAAATGTTTTATCGACACAAATGAAGGTGATTTTCAAAATTTTAAAACAGGCCAATATAACTTTAATTTCTTGTTTTAGTCTCCCAAAGGTATTTCTTTTCGATACTGTTTTGGTTTTTGAGTTGACCAAACACACATGTAGGGTCTCTAGATTGCCAGATAAATCTGGGAATGCAAGATCTGTCAAGTGTCCTGCACACATACGCAAATCTAGAACGGGAAACAAATGTTTCACTGACAAAATCTTATTTAAAACTATTGTGCGGGAGACGTAATTATTTTGCAACTTGTTGCTTGCTACTATTGTGAGTTTATAATTCAAAATATTGAAAATTACGCAAGAATTAAATCAAGTTTTTCATAATATGCTTATCTAAATTTAATTTTGCTCATTTTATGTTTTATTCACCGATTGTTCTATTTATTTTAAATATTTGAGGTTTAGTTATTTTTGTTATGGGTTTTGAGAGTAAATAGTTTGAATAGAAATTTTTTTTTCTGATTTTAAACAACAATCCAGTAAATTTTGAAAACATTTACAGCGAAATAAAAAATAACAATTTTGACGATTTTGGAAATATTTCAATGTCAACAAATTAAACAGCAATGAGTTGCCGGATTAGCTAAAGAGATTTCTATCCATACAGTGATTTTTCACGGCAAAAAAAGGGAAATTGCGTAGCAAGCAACATTGCAATTTTACGGTAATCAAAATCTGCACATGAATGTAACAAGCTTGATTTTTTTTTATTATTGTGTATATTAAAATTCCTGAAGTTAAGCAATATTTCAAGATACAAAATATCAACCCTGACACAAAATACTCATTGAATAAAAATAAGAGTTCAAAATTGTTAAAATTGGCTGATTTTTCATCTGTCAAATTTACGATTTTATTAATTTGTTTTATTATTTTTTTTTATTTAATTCAGATTTTAAACTTTTAATTTGAGCGAAATCAAGTGATATAAGTTGTTTGTCTTGGTTGAAGGAAAATTTTATTTTTCTAAGTTTAGGCAAAACTCCATTTATAATATTATTATAACATTTGATATTGATTATTCTAGAATATTCAATAAAAAGTTAAAAAAAAATCAAACTGTTTTTTTAATGATTTTCCTCACGTTATGTGTAATTTGTTCATTTTTATTAAAAAAGAGCTCTTAATAATGACAGTTAAAAATCTTGTGAAGTGTTTGAATTAAAAAAATCATAGTATAAATACACTAAGGATGAATTCAATAGTATTCACGGCCAAGAGCAATTTTCAAGAAGATTTGTTATTGACAAGAAAATATTTAAATAGGTTGCAACTTATTTTGAATTTTGAATGATTGATGATCATTGAAGGTAAAAATTTAATCTGAATTCATATAAAAATATTTACAAAAAAAGTTAATGAAAAACCTTCTTAAGCAAATGTTTTGCTGATATCCAGTATTAGAAAGATTTTGAACAAATTTCATCATTATGATAAAAAAGCAAATCAAAATTTGCGCAGATTTCAGAAAGAAAAAAACAACTCAATAAGGTACAACAATTCAAGAGTTGCGTCCTGTTTCTTTTTCTTTAAGCCGCTGTATCTCAGCAACCCGAGGTCCAATCTTCAATGCCTCTTTAACAATTTAAAAGCAAACTTTCTGAATTTAAAAAAATATATATTTTCAGAAATGGTCACTCAGGGTCATTATTTATAAAAATCGAAAATCAAACTTTCGGCGGCATATCTTAAAAACGGGGCTCTTTATCAAAAAACCTTTAAAGTACTTTTAGATTGCAAATTCAATTATACATCACAAAATTAGGTAAAAAATATGTTTGTATGAATTTTCGAATTAAAAAAAAACACTTTTTTCAAAAATACATAACTTTGCGGTAGAATTTATGACTCTAAGGCCAAAAGATGCGGGTTTTGTTCCCTAAAACATATCAAAAGATCACAAAAAAAAAACGGATTTTGGAAGATTTTGCTTTGTAAAAAAATCGCCAAAAATTGAGTTTTTCCGTGTACCAATTTTTTAAATAATCCTCAACAATACATACAACTCTGTCGAAAGCACCAATTTGATTAGAATATTCATTATAAAGTTACAGATTTTCGAATATTTACGTATAATTTTTTATGGACAGCTGCCAAAATTGAATGGAGACTTGTGAACCAATGACATAAAATAGCTTTTTTGGTCATAGTGAAGGCCCCCACAAAGTTTGAGCCAAATAATAAAAATGGCGGAAATCGGCCGATTTAGCAGAGAATTGCTGAAATGGAATCATTAAGTTAATGATGAGAAATTTCTTTGAATATGCTAAATTTGAGGGCATTTCACGGTATTGGTCAAATTTCACCGCTCAGTGTAAATTTCACGGATCACAGAAAACGTGAAATCTTGAATAATCAATAGGCCCAGATTTGACTTAAAAAGTTCTAAAAAAAAAACAAGGCTATAATTTTTGTATGGCCCCAAAATTTTTAAAAATGTCACATCATTATTCCAAAATAATTTTTCAAGAGGTGTCAAATGACGACTACGATGTTGACTTTAGCAGTCAATGTCTATAGGGCTTCCAGTAAAAAAGAAATAAGTTGACAACATTTCACTATTTTATGCTTTTTGTCAACCCGTAAACCTGTTGAATTACCTCTGACCAACCGGTAACGACATTTCCACTCTTGAGCAGTTCTCTAGGATTTCGGTCATTCGATTTTTTTTGTATTTTTTAATCCGGCTGAAACTTTTTTGGTGCCTTTGGTATGCCCAAAGAAGCCATTTTGCATCATTAGTTTGTCCATATAATTTTCCATACAAATTTGGCAGCTGTCCATACAAAAATGATGTACGAAAATTCAAAAATCTGTATCTTTTGAAGGAATTTTTTGATCGATTTGGTGTCTTCGGCAAAGTTGTAGGTATGAATACGGACCACACTGGAAAAAAATGATACACGTTAAAAAAAATTTGGCGATTTTTTTATTTAACTTTTTATCACTAAAACTTGATTTGCAAAAAAATACTATTTTTATTTTTTTTTATTTTTTGATATGTTTTAGAGGACATAAAATGCCAACTTTTCAGAAATTTCCAGATTGTGCAAAAAATCATTGACCGAGTTATGAAATTTTTAAACAAAACCGATCTTTTCAAAAAATCGAAATTTTGGTCGCAAAAATTTTTCAACTTAATTTTTCGATGTAAAATCAAATTTGCAATCAAAAAGTACTTTAGTGAAATTTTGATAAAGTGCACCGTTTTCAAGTTAAATCCATTTTTAGGTGACTTTTTTGAAAATAGTCGAAGTTTTTCATTTTTTTTAAATTAGTGCACATGTTTGCCCACTTTTGAAAAAAATATTTTTGAAAAGCTGAGAAAATTCTCTATATTTTGCTTTTTCGGACTTTGTTGATACGACCTTTAGTTGCTGAGATATTGCAATGCAAAGGTTTAAAAACAGGAAAATTGATGTTTTCTAAGTCTCACCCAAACAGCCCACCATTTTTCAATGTCGATATCTCAGCAACTAATGGTCCGATTTTCAATGTTAAAATATGAAACATTTGTGAAATTTTCCGATCTTTTCGAAAACAATATTTTCAAAATTTTCAAATCAAGACTAACATTTCAAAAGGGCCAAACATTCAATATTACGCCCTTTTGAAATGTTAGTCTTGATTTGAAAATTTTGAAAATATTGTTTTCGAAAAGATCGGAAAATTTCACAAATGTTTCATATTTTAACATTGAAAATCGGACCATTAGTTGCTGAGATATCGACATTGATAAATGGTGGGCTGTTTGGGTGAGAGTTAGAAAACATCAATTTTCCTGTTTTTAAACCTTTGCATTGCAATATCTCAGCAACTAAAGGTCGTATCAACAAAGTCCGAAAAAGCAAAATATAGAGAATTTTCTCAGCTTTTCAAAAATATTTTTTCCAAAAGTGGGCAAACATGTGCACTAATTTAAAAAAATGAAAAACTTCGAGTATTTTCAAAAAAGTCACCTAAAAATGGATTTAACTTGAAAACGGTGCACTTTATCAAAATTTCACTAAAGTACTTTTTGATTGCAAATTTGATTTTACATCGAAAAATTAAGTTGAAAAATTTTTGCGACCAAAATTTCGATTTTTCGAAAAAATCGGTATTGATTAAAAAATTCATAACTCGGTCAATGATTTTTTGCACAACCTGGAAATTTCTGAAAAGTTGGCATTTTATGTCCTCTAAAACATATCAAAAAAAAAAAAAAAAAAAAAAATAGTGTTTTTTTGCAAATCAAATTTTAGTGATAAAAAGTTAAATAAAAAAATCTCCAAATTTTTTTTTACCGTGTATCATTTTTTTCCAGTGTGGTCCGTATCCATACCTACAACTTTGCCGAAGACACCAAATCGATCAAAAAATTCCTTCAAAAGATACAGATTTTTGAATTTTCGTACATCATTTTTATATGGACAGCTGCCAAATTTGTATGGAAAATTATATGGACAAACTAATGATGCAAAATGGCTTCTTTGGGCATACCAAAAAAGTTTCAGTCGGATTAAAAAATACAAAAATTAAAATTGAAGAAAAAAGACCGATTTCGTAGAGAATTGCTCTCTTGCATCTGCTCAAATGATACCTCCGCACCAGGATGTAAAATACTACATTTTCAATAGAAATAAAAAAGAAACCCAAATAGAAAATAAACCAACAACCCCCCAATCCAGGTGTACATGTGATAAGCCACCCCACCTGTGCAAGCAATGCATTCATCACAGAACGAAGAAGAAGTTGATGAGGTGGAAGCAGAGGGTAGTTCATCATGTGTGCGGATTTTGTGAAAAGGCGGAAAAGAAAACTCACCTCAACCTGGGCGAAGGGGAAAGACCCCTTTTTGCCCGAGTCAGTCAGCGTCGCAGTCTCGTTCCCAAAGTGAAACAAGTTGGGTGGGGGGAGATGAATCCGTAATTGAAAGACTGCCGGGTTTTCTTTTCAGAGCGTATGAGGGAAAATTCATGCAAATAGTTTCGTGTCCTTTTCAGACGAGAGAAGCGTCACTGGCAATGGGATAAGGATTACCGTTTTTTGAATTATTACAC
This sequence comes from Culex pipiens pallens, assembly GCF_016801865.2. Lineage (NCBI taxonomy): Eukaryota > Metazoa > Arthropoda > Insecta > Diptera > Culicidae > Culex > Culex pipiens. Next base: position 10,628,072 of record NC_068939.1, read on the forward strand.
AAATATTAATCTCGGTCTAAATCAGACTCGGGGGTGACGACGAGGTGAGGTGATGACGGATCGTCCCAGGGAAGTTCAATTGCGTCACTTGAATCGAGCACTGCAGTCAACCGCCAGGTTTGGGGGGTGGTGTGAGGGTTGTTACATTTTTGGCATAATTTATGGTTTTCCGTCAGAAACTTGGCAAGAAGAGCGAGAGAAGAGAGCTTTGAGGATGCGTTGCGTACGTAAAAGCTACCAAACTTTTTGGGAGAGGAAGAGTTGCAACTTTTAGGGAAATGTTGGACTGCATCGTTACACACTTCTTGCTGTTCTTGCTTGCTCTGGATGCCACCCTGTCGAGACTTGCAAAAGGGTTGATATGTGCCAAGGATATTAATCAAATTTATGGTTTGATTGCAATCAGCTCAAGCATTCAAACGAGAAACTGGGGGACTGGTGGTAAGCTATTTGCATTTAGGAAGGAATGCTAGTTGGTTGAAGTGTTTTTGGGGAAAGTTTTGGCAAAGAGGACATCCCATTCATCTTTTGGGACTTTAGTGGTGGCCAACGACTTTGGTTGAACTAAAACTTGAAGTTTTCAAGTTTTACTAACAGATTTCTTTCTCTCTTTTCATTTCAGGTTGGGCAGAAACTCACTTCATCACTTACTCTATAAGTAACAAAATCAAAAAGGATAACGATGATATCAGTTTGTACAGAAAACACTTAAAAAAATCGTCATACCATCACAATCAATTCACTGCAAATGCTCCAAATATCCATGAAAAAACCCCACCTCAATCACTGGTGGTCACCCCAAAGAACGGGCTGCTGGTGCAACGGAGAAGCATAATCCGATTAGTGTCCAAATTCTGTTTTCATGGGTGGGTTGTGTGGGAGTTGAAAAAATGATGGCCTTTTAAAACACTCACCTGCCACCTCCAGATAGATTAGTGTCCAAATTCTGTTTTCATGGGTGGGTTGTGTGGGAGTTGAAAAAATGATGGCCGTTTAAAACACTCACCTGCCACCTCCAGATAGATACCCGTACAGGAGGGTGTGTGGGGATTTTGAGCTTTTGACACCCTTCCGGGACGTGAGCTCCGATGAAGGACCATTTGAGGAGTTCGTTTGGGTAGTGTATCAAAGCTTCAATTGAGCAATTTGTTTGGAGTGTAAGGTTCAAAAAAGATCGTTTGTGCAAAATCAAATATTTATAAAAAATAATGATACAGCTTTGAATACTGTGTTATTCTTCAACTAACACTGTGTCACTTCAAGTGTTTTTAAAGCAAATATTTAACCGGACCCGAAATGACCGGTTTGTCCTTTGGTCAGTGATGTGTAAATCATATAAACAGGGTTAAAAGATTCTTAAAATTGTTCAAATTTCAAAATCAGCTGAAATTTGAACATTTTTTTTCCGTTTGCCCATCCTCACGAAGGAAAGGCTTTAAAATTACTAGAAAGAATTTCTTTTTAAGACCTCGTAGACTCCTCCTAGAAATAAAGTATATATTGTCCACAAGCGCATTATATTTGACTTTATTTAATTTTCAATTGATAAACGTAAACGTTTTGAACACTTGCAGATATTTGATAGCTGTTATTGAAATTGAAAGGAAACCTAATATTTCAAACTGAAAATTCAGACTTATTATATTCAAAATAAATTGAATTAGTCTTTTAAGTATTATTTTCAAATATAAAAAATAAACTCAAATCACGTGGCCTTCAAATTTTAAATTTTGGATTAAATGTTATACCCTATAGCAGCGATTCTCAACGGGGGTACCGGGCCTACTTGATTTACACGGCAGGGGGTACCAGCCTAGAATAAGGTTGAGAATCGTTGCCCTATAGAAAACAAAAGCATTTTGTATCATTAGTTTTTCCATACCAGTCTCCATAAAATTTTGGTTTCATCGGCTAGTTGTAGGTTATGATTTAGACCTTTCAGAAAAAAGGTATACGAAAAAAACACTCTTTTTATTTGACTTTTATTCACTAAAATACCCTTTCCTTAGCAAGTACAGATAGTTTTTTTGGAATTTTTTCTATCTTTTGTTAAATCCTTAGTTAAAAGCAATTAGAGTTTCCAAATAAATTTTGAAATAACTCACAGCTGAAAGGAACCCCAAAACTCTGTTATGTACTTAACACTGGAACGCCCAACGCATGTCCAACTTACACGGACGCCCAAGCCTCCCAAAAAATGTGGAACGGCAACTTCAACTCGCTGGTTCTCAGGCATTACTCAACCAATCGGGACGATTCTTGTTTCCAGTGATTTGTAAGAATGTCTAGATGATCCTAAAATTTTGCAGAACTTGATTTGAACAAATCTGTAATTTCTGCGACCGAAAACATCGTTCCACTTTTTTTAAAACGACTGCCTCCGCGGAACTTTTGGCGAATTTAGTTTTACACCCGAAAAAAAGTTGGAACGATGTTTTTGATCGCAAAAATTACAGATTTGATCAAATTAAGTTCTGCAAAGCTCTAGAATCATCTAGAAATCCTAACAAATCACTGGAAAGAAGAATCTTCTTGATTGGTTGAGTTATGCCCGAGAACCATTGAGTTGAAGTTACCGTTTCAACTTTTTTGTAGCTTTGGGCGTTGGAATGTTAAATGAACTAATTGTATCATGATTATTCACTAATAAAACCTGAATTGAAAATTATTCACTAAAAGTTGAATTCCCAGAACACGTAATTTAATATTTTGAAATGTTTGATGTGTTTAAGAACACAAAATTGCATCTTATGAATAATCAATCTTTAAAGTGCAAAATCTAATCAGCAAACGAAAATGACTTTGATTACAGATATTAGCAGCTTAAGGCAAAACAGATTAAATTTTTTTAGTTTTGCCTTCTTCACCTCACTGAGGCAAGACTATAAAATCACTCGAAAAATGAACTTCTTAAATATACCTCCTAGATATATCTTCACGTATACCTATCGACTCAGAATCGAAATTCTGAACAAATGTCTGTAGGGATGTGTGTAGACATGATTTTTTTTCCACACGATTATCTCAGAACTGGCTGAACCGATTTTGGCCGGATCCGCCTTTTTTTGTTCGTTTTGGGGTCCCCTAAGACCCTTTTAAAGTTATGCCATGAAAAAGTTTTTTGTAGCTACAAAAAAGGGTGATTTTTGCATAACCTCAAAGGCCGGGTATTTTTGCTTACGCGTGAGAGTCGCGCAGCATGCGTATTGCCCGGTTGCCACATTGCAGCAGTGTCTGCATCTCTTCTGGAAAAAGTCTGTATTAACTATGTTGCTGAATACATAATTTTGTCTCGACAAAGATTTACACGAACTGAAATATACAACTCATGAGACATTGTTTACTAAGACTAGGGGGACAGCATGCTATTCCATCGTGCACCTAATGTTGGCATATCAGCACTTTTAAATTCAATTACAGCTCCCCATTTTCTCCTTTATTTTGGAGAGTTGGTAAAAAAAGAATTGAAAACTGCTGTTCTGGTAAAATCAATAATTTAAAAAAAATAAATGAAAAAAAAATAAAAAAAACTCCTAAATTAATGTGTAAATACAACCTAAAATACAACATGAATATGAGGAAGGCACCAACCACCTTAAGGTGGATAAAGTAACGTTTTTTTTGTAGTTTCAAAATATTTTATAAAGAAAAAGCATACCTGAAAAAATATTTTCACAAAGCTAAGAATTGTTTTTTTACAATTTACAGTGTTTTACTTGGTTCATTAGATTGCATTTCTCAGTGTTTTTTCAAGATTGTCCTCATTTTTCAATTTTCGATTTCATGGAAACTATTGGTTGGATTTTCATTGTTTATAATGGACCTTTAGCTGAATTTTGTGGTAATTTCTATACAAATAGATTTAAATTTTAGAATCATTGTTCAAAAAGTTGGGCTGGATTTTTAACAATTCTCGATTAAATTTTCAAAAGGCCCTATCTGCATAGGAAACCAATGAGGGATAGGTTGTTTTGAAAATTTAATCTAGAATTGTGTTTTGAAAGAGTCAACTTTCTAAGTTTTATTTTGTTAACAATAATATTTTATTTAAATTTAATTAGTTTTCAATTGAAAAACCTAAACTTCTTGAATAATTGCAGATATTTGATAGCAGCAATTAAATTGAAAGGAAAACTAGCATTTCAAATTGAAAATACTAAAGTTAAAAATTTTTATGGATATTTAAGTGAAATCAACTAAAATCAATTAAAAATGTATTTTTCTGCGTATAGAATCATTTTTAGCATGCTCGGGTTACTAAGAAAATCTTTTGAATTATAGTGGATTTTCGATGCACAAAACCGCAAAAGATTTTTTTATATCGCAAAAATATTTTTTTTTAAATTTTACATTTTTTTAACTAATGATTGCATATCAACTGTACGGGTGTATGATGCATTTTCTAAGAGATTTTAAAATTGAAATGGTAATGTTGAGGCTTGCAATTTCAATTATATTTTTTTTGTCCCCACTTTAAAATATTATTTTCAATTGAAAAAATCTCTTTTCTGGAATATTTTAGATTTTTCAGAGGAATTTCCACAAATTCGGCGATTCAAAACATCTTGTACACATTGATCTAGAAACTGGAAGTTTTTGTCACACTTTTTTAATCAAATTTTGAACCTGTGGCTTGTTATTTCAAAATATATATTTTCTTAGAGTTGAATTCCCAAAATACATATTATTTTATCCAAAAGTATATGCATTCACCTTATCATTAAAAGTTATATTCTCAAAATACAGGTTTCTTTTATTTTTTTAATACTATTTTTTTGTTAAATAACAAAATTGTACAAATATCTTCAATATTAACAAAGGACATTAAATAAGTTTGTAATGAGCATCATTTTTTTTTAATCCTAAATAACTTTACAGTTATAAGCAGCTTAAGGCCAAAAAATTGTTTATTTTTTTCTTAATGCATTTCTGAATAATAATATTTTTAAAAAGCTTAGAATTGTGTTTTTTTAACAATTTTATAGTTTTTGCCTCGTTCATTGGCCTTACTTTTTACAATTTCATAGGTTTTTACAAATGTATCACTTGTACCTGTTTTATTAGCAAATTATTAAGTTGACGACATCAGTAATCACAATTTTTTAAGATATGGTTTGGACACCGGATTTAACTCCCAATACTTGATTTTTAGGCCTACTTTAGTTTAAAAAGAGACAACTTTTTATTTTTTCAAAAATCGATTTTATCAATTTTTTTAGCTGTTCATATAAAAGTGCAACAAAAATAAAAATACAATTCAATCGCTATCTTTGCAAAGTTGCAGGCCAAAAACACCAATTTTTAAATTGAGTTAACCTTAAAAAACATTTTCAAAAGATTCATTACTTCTATTTTTATAAATTAGAGCAATTCTCTACCAAAACCGGAAATGGATTTTATTTGTATTTTTTTATTTGGCTCAAACTTTGTAGGGGCCTTCCCTATAACCAAATAAGCTATTTTGCGTCATTGGTTCACCCATACAAGTCTCCATACAATTTTGGCTGCTGTCCATACAAAAATGGTATGTAAATATTCAAACAGCTGTAACTTTTGAGTCAATTTTCTGATCAATTTGGTGTCTTCGGCAAAGTTGTAGGTATTGTTGAGGACTATTGAGAAAAAATAGGTACACGGAAAAAAAATTGCAGATTTTTTTAATCAACTGTTTTTTTACAAAGACTCAATTTTCCAAAATACGTATTATTTGATTTTCGAGATTTTTTGATATGTTTTAGGAGAAAAAATCCGCAACTTTTGAGCCATAGAGAAACATGGTCAAAAAATTTGCCGCCGAGTTATAAATTTTTGAAAAAAATAGTGATTTTTGGAAAAAATCGAAATTTCATGCTAAAACAAATTTGACGTTATTTTTTAATGCAAAATTGAATTTGCAATCAAAAAGTATTCTACAGATTTTTGATAAAGGGCTCCGTTTTCAAGATATAGCCACCGCAAGTTTGATTTTAGCGAAATATTTGCAGTTTTTCGATTTTTAAAAATAGTGGCCATGAGTGACAATTTCTGAAAATATTTTGTTTGAAAATTTGCTATAAAATTGTCTAAGAGACATTGAAGATTTGACCTCCGGTTGCTGATATACTGCCGCTTTAAGGAAAAGAAACACGAAAATTTATGTTTTCTAAGTCTCACCAAAACAACCCACCAGAAGATATGTAAATGGTTAAATCACGATAATTGAAAAAATAAATGATTTTTGGAAAGTTTAAAAAAACGCTCATATTTTGTTCCTGGAATGAGATGTTAAATTTAATAAGAAATTGAAAAGTTCTCTTTTGATTTCAAGTCCATATTTTTTTTCAAAATCATTACTCACGTAAAATATATGAACAAGATTAAAAACTGCACGAAATAAATGCAGTTTTTATATAAAAAAAACAACAAAAATTGTTGAGGTGCCTGCAGATGCAAAAATGTAATTCAAAATGTATTTCAATTAATTACAAGTACTTTTGCCTTATTTTTTAAATTCCATTTCAGCACAAAAGGAAATTTGATTGCTTGTTCTAATAGTTATATTGAAGGCATGCTCAGTATCCAATTTTTTGCACAACAGTACTAATAAACAATGTTGAATAATTTTCAGTCAAACTGTCAATCGCGCAAAATGCTGTTAAACTTGTTTGTTTACAGAATTGTAAAAAATGCGAAATTTTAATTTAATTTAAAATAAATTTATCAGATTTATTAATGCAACGGACGAAAATCAAATTTTTCTCGTAAAATTTAATGATACAGATTAAATTTATATCTTCAAAATTCAATTGTTACGAAAAAGTTGTTGTTTAAAATGTTCAATCCTAATTATAATAAGATTTCAAAAAATGCATGAATTGTGCTTTTTAAGAAACCAAACCAAAATTATTACAAAACAATCAACTTAAAAAATAGACTTTTTGAAACTCTGCTTCCTTCACCCCACATTCAGACTAGTCAAATTTCAGCTGGAATGCAGTACACAGACCAAGGAACAGAGCAAAAAATCATAATTCCCTGCTCTAAGCTCGTCCCTACAAAAACATGGCACCGTGGGTGTGTGTGATTGTTGAGGTTTGGATAGCAGTTTTGCTAACAGGTTGCTGGTGGTCCAGTCCCACTTACACACTACACACACACATAGACACACCGCTTCACACCCTTAACCCAACACAGACTGTGGTGGCTACTGCTGCGATTTTAATATGTGTATGAATTTTGGGTGAGCTTTTTTTTCGTTGGGTGGGAAAGGGATGCTGGTCAGTGTGCGCTGCTTAGTAGGGTGGCAGTGGAAAGAGCATAAGCTCCGGTCATGTGGAATAGAGTACGAAATCAGAGAATGGTTTTTGGTGGGATTGCGTGGGAAATTTATGGGCTTTTAGGAATAGTTTAACACGGAGTTTGGGAATGCTTGACCAAATGATTTTTTTTTTTCAAAAGCATGGTCAAACTTAAATTAAAATCTAATATTCAATCCGTTAAAAAAAAATCTTTCTGCAATTCATCATTTAAAATTTGTTACTAAGCTCTCAAAAAGCTTAAAGTAGTTTGAAAAAGCTGACGAAAAAGTGGTCGCTCAACAGAGGAAAATGCATCCCCGCCAGAAGAAAAATTAGAAAAAGAGAGAGGAACGCTTTCGTCCTTTTTTACTCTCTTTCTCGACCTCCCCGACTTGTCGGCTGCCCCCTCTCAGGGGAGAGCGAGTAAATATAACATTTTATAGCATTTAACATATAAATTTAATTTAATGCGATAACCGCAAAGTGCCGGTGATAATGAAAGTGGGAGCGGAGCTTTTTTGACTCGAAACTGGGAGGGGAGAGGGTGGTGTTGCACTTGGCCTTTTCCGACATCCGGGGACAACCCGGGACTGGTGCTGATATCTGGACATCGGGGGGAAGCTCACTGGGAGATTTTGAAATAGTTTCACGTGCTGAAAATGCAATTATGGTTAGTTTTCGGTGATGGGTTTCTCGTCTCGTTGACGGTGACATTGCATTTCGATAGATGGAACAGGGGGTGAGAGAAAACCGTTTGTTGGTGGTTGATCCTTTTGGGGATTTTAGGAGAGTTTAACAGTAAAGCTAATTGATGCGGTTTGTTAAGGTAATTGGGAAAATTTTACCAGAATAATAAAATTTTAAATTCCTAATTTTTAAAACTCTCTTCATAACTCTTTAATATAAAACAGCAACAAAGCATTTTTTCCCTCTACTTTTTCTCAATTTGCTCGAGCTGCCACGTCCACGTGGCACGTTACTTCCATCCAGGGAGTTTTTAATTACCCACTCCTGGCGAGATGGCGAATGTATTGCACCGCGTTTGGCCAAGTCTAGTGGATGTAATTTTGCTCACGCGATTCAAGTGCACGGTTTCTTTCCTCCCTCGCCACGGTTGGGAGCAAGTGATCTGTGAAATGAAAAATTTCCCGTATTAGTTGTGCAAACTCTGTGCTGTGCTTTCGTGGCGAATTTTCAGCTGGACTCGCATTTCTTCACGGTGAGTGGCTTGACAAACCACCCACCCCGCGCACCACAACTGGTTTTGAGCCACTTTTAAGGAAAGGGGAGGTGCTTAAAAAAGAGGAAAGATTTCACTCGCGTTGGGAAATTGATTTTCCTTTGTGGGAATTAATGGATGCCTTTGGATGAAAAATGAGCGCGATGATATTTGAAGATTTTTCGGAATTTGGTGTAAACAACTGCAGCGTGAGCAGTTATTGCCATTAAAACATGTTATTTTTGGCAATTTGGATCAATGAAATGGCATTTTCAGACATTCAGAAAGCGTCAATAAAAAAAATTGCATTCGATATGATATTGGTAGATGCATAAATTTTTCATTTCAATTTATTAATTCTGGGCAGTATTTCCAGAAACATCATAATTCCTTAAAAAGAATTCATGTCTAAAGCTTAACAAACACGCTTTAGCGCTTGTACAACAAAAAACTAATTGTTCCATTTATGATTATTAAATGAAACGATTCATTCATATTTTCATTATATCAAAGTATCAATCAAGTGATTAACAAAAAAAAAACAAAGCCAAAAATCAAATTTTCAACCCATTTTTGATTCTTAAAAAGCATTGGAAAAAAGATCTCTTAAATATTTTAGAAATATTTAGAGTTGGTGGTTTAACTTGTTTTATATGACTTTGCCAATGTTTTGGCTGTGTTTTTTACTAACATTTCCTATATTTAAGGTAAAAAGAAGTATGCAGTGATTTTTGTAGTGTCTCAGACTATTTCTCTACGCATTTTTTTTACAAGTTTAATGGCAATGGTGCCATTCTATAGCAAAAAATGTGAAAAACAAGCAAAAAATTAAAAATGTGACTGTAAAAACGTGAAAATATTAGATAGGCAAAATGTTATTATATAAGGTGGTAGAATAGGCTAAATACTACCAAAAACAAACATAAACTAAACAAGAAAAATGCAAATTAAAATACTTAAAATAAAACAAGAAAAACAAGAGAAGTAAAGTTTTTGTAGAACAAAAGTTGCTCAAAATTACCTACTGAAAACGGGAAAAATAAAAAATTCTCGTAAACAAAAATTTGAGAGTGGAGGGTGAATTGATTAAATTACGGAAATTTTTCAAATAATATTAGAATAAATAATAATATTTCAATCAAATAAATTTGATAAAATCAATGATTTAAAGTGATTTTACGAATACTTTTAATTTGTCTTCTTTATTTTATTTATAGTTTGGTAGTTGGCAATTTGTTTTCATTTTTTATCAATAGTTATTTATTTTGAACCTTTTTTATGTTAAGTTTAAGATTTGATTTTATTCTTTTTTCACTAAGGCTGGTACAAATTTTATTTGAAGTTTTTGTCTCCCCCCTCCAAAGTTGGCCCGAAAAATCACGAGGCAACAAAAAATATTTTTCTTTTAAAACTTCAAAATTTCAGTGGAATTTGTACTGCAATCAGCTGAAATCAATCTAAAATGCATTTTCCTGCATTCAGAATCAGTTTAAGCATGTTTGGATTGATTGAAAAATCTTTTGAATTTTTGAAAATTATCAATCTTTAGTATCGCAAAAAGTTTTCTTAAATTTTTTGAAGACATACGCTTGCAAAACAACTGAACTAGTATAAAATGCATTTTAAAACACTTGTTGCATTCAAATGTTGAGACTATGGCTTGTTATTTCAATTGATAACTTTTTCATCTTGCAACTTTTATCAGACTCAAAATTATTAAAAATAAAGCAGAAAATTAATCGTTGAGAAAATATTTTCAATGAAATTCTCTACATTATTTGTTTATTTCAAATTATTCTCTTAGTCTCTACTTATGACTTTATAAATTATTTAAAACTTAAATGTGTTCACTTATATCTTAAATACAAATAAAAAAAGATCACAATTATCATGTTGAAAAGTGCAATAAAATTCAAATAAATAAAATTTAAAATATAAAATGGGAATTGAAACGGAATTGATTTTTTTTAATGATAAATATGTCTTGTTTTAATTTAAATTTCAAATTTTCTCTTTTAACTAGATTTTTTATAACAATTCTTGATGAGCTTAAATGAAAAATGATTTCTTCTTACTTAAAAGTTTAATTTAATCATTAGATTTTTTGTTTTGAAATTTCATTAAAGTGATTGAAAAATTGAAAATGATTTGTCAAACAAATCCGAAACTGTGATAATTTGCACAGAAAAAAATGTAAATCAGACGAAAATAATTGTATTCACCATTCATTTGTTGCAAATTAACTTTAAATTGAATTTAAATATTTTATTATTTGCAAAGGTAACTTTATCTATGATTTAACTTGTGGAATCTTTTTTTCTGTACACGGTTTTTTTCAGCAATTAAGCATGTTATGAATGCAAAAATCTTGAAACAAAATAGTTCAAAACTGTGCAGATTTTGAAACTGGTTGAACATTTATGAAAGCTATATTGAAATACTCATGCGACAAAAAAAATCGTTAAATCAAAAAATCCATTAATTTTATGAAAATAAATTTAAGGCCGTTGCAAATATTTTTAATCACTTCAACAATATTGTCCCGAAAATCAAGAAGCAAAACCAAATATCTTTTCAATTTTTTTTTGATTTTTAAAGAAATCTTATCCCAGCAATTTTAAATTAATTTTCTTGCGTTGGGAATTTGTTTTTCTTCAATGCTTTGAAATTTCGAAAACTTATTGAAAAACAACTTTTTTGAAAACTAATGAACTCTTTTTTAGTTCATTTTAAACCATCTTTTTCCATTCAAATTTTGAATCCTTGACATGCAATTTCAATGTTTTTTGCCCTCACCCCCGACCCTCCTCCCGGCTTTGGTTAGAGTTTTGGAACATAAATTTTGAAAAACGGCGACCTAACAAAGTTTCAAAAAATTCAATTGATTTAAATGAACTCGCTGCGAAACATGGATTTGTTTTATGTCGCGTCGTGCACCGTTTTAAAACATAAGCTATCTCTTAATTACTCATTTCCAAAATTGTTGAATTGTTTGCAGTTTAAAAATATTTTAGTGGGAAAAGGTCTTCTGAAAAAAACTTAATTGTTTTAAAAACGTTTTGCGAAAATCGAGAGTTGTATTTTTAGAATTGCATGGACAATAAAAAAACAAACGAAGAAAAGCCATTATTTATCGATGCAATGTTTTATGATGCATTTTTGTTGAATTAAAAATCCCTGAATATTGCAGTAAATTTTTAAATGGCGATCCCCATCCAACCCTTTCTTTCTCTGCTGATCTTCCCGCTCCACCCCCTTTCTGTGATGTTTGTATATAATTTTACTTTGCAGCTCACTTTTCCTCACTCGGATCGCCCCGAAAATTTATGGAAATCCTCACCATGCGCACCAGCCTGGTGCCCATAAATTTCGTTCCCACATCAATCAAAAGTGCTCGTCGGCAAGCTGGAGAACCTGGAGCCTGAACCAAACCAGCCAGCCTGGGTCTGGACGAAAAAGTTGCTGGACTGCAAAATACAAGGCACTGGCTGGATGTTGTTGGGTCTAGTAAAGTCTGTGGCCTCGGGCCCGTTTTGCTCTCCCATGTATGACCAGATTGTGTGTCACCATAATATGCTTTACTGCTAGAAGGGAAAGTTTGCAGCTTACCGAGAGGTGGCACCTGACATAATTAAAGTGTTTCGGGAAATTGAGAGTTCAGGAGGGCTGGGCTTTGTAATCAGAACTTTTTGTTTTGGTATATGCCATCTGAGATGATAGCAATTTTTGGGAGTTCCCAACTCTTTTCTTCTAACTTTACCACAATTCATCACGGAATCAAAAAAAGAGGAAGCAAAATTGAGTACAAGACATTTTTACGACTTGGAACTAATCTGCAATCTTCTCCATCAAAATCATCGTCATCACCATTTTTTTTTTTTACGATGGATCCCTCATCATCATCATTGCCGTCGTGAACTTCATCGTGAATCCCCCCCACCCCCCTCATCAACATCACACCGCAAAGTTTGGTTTTATTCCTTATTTGCGGGAAAAGGTCGCCCTGCTGAACTTCAACTCCCCGGAAGAAGCGTTTTTCCAGACAACGACCACGACGACGAGTGTCATAAATCTCTGCCATTCGCTCGTAATGGGATGCCACTGACACCTCCGGGGTCCTGGCTGAACATGACCAGGCCCCCAGTGCCATGTCATAAAAGTGGGACATCAAATCTTAAGGTTTTTTTTTCCACATTTTGGTTGGGAGGGGGAGATAAACGCTTTTTGCGTTTCTTGACAAGGAATTGTGGTAAAACTGATACTTGATTTGGCTTGCATGTTGAAAAATGAACCATCATCAGTTTTAGGTGAATTTATCACAACTTACTCACAAGCTTTCAATTCTCGTTTTATAGCGAAAAGGCTTTGTAAGAAGGCTGGGTGACTGAAATCGTTTTTAACTACATTTTAAACTTTTTATTTTCAATTAAATTTTCTTTCTCATGCGAAAGGGATACAATTCTGTCTTATTTTTTAAGATTGAAATCACCTAAGAGCGACCTGAGTGAGAAACAAAAAAATATGTCTTATTTAAAATAATTTAATTCTTTATTTTAATAATTAATCTGAATTGAGTAAATATCTATTTGTTGGCAACAATTAATCAACTATCCAGTTAACTAAATCTCCCATGCAGCACAGTCATCAAACGTTCCGTCAACATGGTTAAAACCAATATCACATTTGGAACGAACACACGAAGAAGAAGAAAAAACCAGGTCACTTTTGGTTCGTTATGCAAATTCGAAGCCTCCCCCGGTTAGGTGGCCTCCATATCCAGGGGGCACATTACTGTGAAAAACCTGATTTTTCCGTTTCGCTGCACACAAATGGCCAACGTTGCAGGGCCACCTACCAGGGCCAAATTGGCCAGGAGGCATTCATCATTGTATCAACTCATTCTGGCGCTGGATCGTGGGCCCAATTTCAAGAATATAAAAAATACAAAAATACAAAAATACAAAAATACAAAAATACAAAAATACAAAAATACAAAAATACAAAAATACAAAAATACAAAAATACAAAAATACAAAAATACAAAAATACAAAAATACAAAAATACAAAAATACAAAAATACAAAAATACAAAAATACAAAAATACAAAAATACAAAAATACAAAAATACAAAAATACAAAAATACAAAAATAGAAAAAAAACAAAAATACAAAAATACAAAAATACAAAAATACAAAAATACAAAAATACAAAAATACAAAAATACAAAAATACAAAAATACAAAAATACAAAAATAGAAAAAAAAACAAAAATACAAAAATACAAAAATACAAAAATACAAAAATACAAAAATACAAAAATACAAAAATACAAAAATACAAAAATACAAAAATACAAAAATACAAAAATACAAAAATACAAAAATACAAAAATACAAAAATACCAAAATACAAAAATACAAAAATACAAAAATACAAAAATACAAAAATACAAAAATACAAAAATACAAAAATACAAAAATACAAAAATACAAAAATACAAAAATACAAAAATACAAAAATACAAAAATACAAAAATACAAAAATACAAAAATACAAAAATACAAAAATACAAAAATACAAAAATACAAAAATACAAAAATACAAAAATACAAAAATACAAAAATACAAAAATACAAAAATACAAAAATACAAAAATACAAAAATACAAAAATACAAAAATACAAAAATACAAAAATACAAAAATACAAAAATACAAAAATACAAAAATACAAAAATACAAAAATACAAAAATACAAAAATACAAAAATACAAAAATACAAAAATACAAAAATACAAAAATACAAAAATACAAAAATACAAAAATACAAAAATACAAAAATACAAAAATACAAAAATACAAAAATACAAAAATACAAAAATACAAAAATACAAAAATACAAAAATACAAAAATACAAAAATACAAAAATACAAAAATACAAAAATACAAAAATACAAAAATACAAAAATACAAAAATACAAAAATACAAAAATACAAAAATACAAAAATACAAAAATACAAAAATACAAAAATACAAAAATACAAAAATACAAAAATACAAAAATACAAAAATACAAAAATACAAAAATACAAAAATACAAAAATACAAAAATACAAAAATACAAAAATACAAAAATACAAAAATACAAAAATACAAAAATACAAAAATACAAAAATACAAAAATACAAAAAAACAAAAATACAAAAATACAAAAATACAAAAATACAAAAATACAAAAATACAAAAATACAAAAATACAAAAATACAAAAATACAAAAATACAAAAATACAAAAATACAAAAATACAAAAATACAAAAATACAAAAATACAAAAATACAAAAATACAAAAATACAAAAATACAAAAATACAAAAATACAAAAATACAAAAATACAAAAATACAAAAATACAAAAATACAAAAATACAAAAATACAAATATTTGTTTTTGTTTTTGTTTTTGTTTTTGTTTTTGTTTTTGTTTTTGTTTTTGTTTTTGTTTTTGTTTTTGTTTTTGTTTTTGTTTTTGTTTTTGTTTTTGTTTTTGTTTTTGTTTTTGTTTTTGTTTTTGTTTTTGTTTTTGTTTTTGTTTTTGTTTTTGTTTTTGTTTTTGTTTTTGTTTTTGTTTTTGTTTTTGTTTTTGTTTTTGTTTTTGTTTTTGTTTTTGTTTTTGTTTTTGTTTTTGTTTTTGTTTTTGTTTTTGTTTTTGTTTTTGTTTTTGTTTTTGTTTTTGTTTTTGTTTTTGTTTTTGTTTTTGTTTTTGTTTTTGTTTTTGTTTTTGTTTTTGTTTTTGTTTTTGTTTTTGTTTTTGTTTTTGTTTTTGTTTTTGTTTTTGTTTTTGTTTTGTTTTTGTTTTTGTTTTTGTTTTTGTTTTTGTTTTTGTTTTTGTTTTTGTTTTTGTTTTTGTTTTTGTTTTTGTTTTTGTTTTTGTTTTTGTTTTTGTTTTTGTTTTTGTTTTTGTTTTTGTTTTTGTTTTTGTTTTTGTTTTTGTTTTTGTTTTTGTTTTTGTTTTTGTTTTTGTTTTTGTTTTTGTTTTTGTTTTTGTTTTTGTTTTTGTTTTTGTTTTTGTTTTTGTTTTTGTTTTTGTTTTTGTTTTTGTTTTTGTTTTTGTTTTTGTTTTTGTTTTTGTTTTTGTTTTTGTTTTTGTTTTTGTTTTTGTTTTTGTTTTTGTTTTTGTTTTTGTTTTTGTTTTTGTTTTTGTTTTTGTTTTTGTTTTTGTTTTTGTTTTTGTTTTTGTTTTTGTTTTTGTTTTTGTTTTTGTTTTTGTTTTTGTTTTTGTTTTTGTTTTTGTTTTTGTTTTTGTTTTTGTTTTTGTTTTTGTTTTTGTTTTTGTTTTTGTTTTTGTTTTTGTTTTTGTTTTTGTTTTTGTTTTTGTTTTTGTTTTTGTTAGGATCTGTGATATTTCAACTGTAAATATCTGTTTTGAAGTGGCAAATCAACGAAAATTAATTAAATAATTCAATTTTCAACAAATCCAGCTGCACTTTTGATTAATCGCTCAAAAAACCTTCTTTTCCGTGCAAATGTGCCCCCATTTTACTCCCTTTCACCCCCAGCGCCAGCCAGCCAACCATCCATGATGAAATAAAACTTTTTCATACCAAATTAATTGCAATTGTAACTCGCTCTCTCCTTCTCGCCGAGTGTGCAAAAGTGCCACGGCCCGGGGTCTTGCCACTCGTATTCCACCCACTGCGCCAGGTTGCAATTGTGACACGGAAGGAGAGAATTCAAATGAAGCTCTTTTGCTTGCGCCTTTGGAATGGCCTCGACCATTGTTTTCCCGACGCCGCGGCCACAAAACGCCCCCCAGGTCATTGTGTGTGTGTGTGTGTGTGTGTGTGTGTGTGTGTGTGTGTGTGCGGAGCGCCGCGTTGGAAACTCCGGAAAAGCTCAGGTTTCCTCTGGGGTTAGTTTTCACACCGGGGTTTTCTAACCTCAAAGCCGCACCTCCTCCCCGCAGACTTCAGTCAGAGAGAGATCCGGCAGTCATTATTTTCTTCTTGAGCTGGCGTGTGTGTGCGAGTTTGTGTTTGTGTGTGTGGGTGATAAAGTTTAATTGAAATTGTGACAGTAAAAAATGGAGGGGTTTCCCCCCTCTTTACTTCAATTCAGGGTAAAAAAAAAATATGAGGAAGAAAGAAGCCCTCTGGCCACCAGCGAAAAGGGTCGAGAAGTTACGGAAGTTCTAGGTGGGAGAGCAGCAGGCAAAAAAAGCTCGAGTAAAAGAGCTTTCCTGGGACCCCGATAGCAAGGTTCGTTATTTACTAGCAACTTTGAGCAGTAAAGTTGCGCGCACCAAGTTAACGAAGGAAAAGTGGGAAGTAGGGGAAATATACCCATTTTAATCACACTAAGCCGTTCGACCAATTCTCATCACTTTTGCCGTTTTCCGCTATTAAATCAACATTTTCAGATGTATCAACAATGGAGAGTTGCTTGCTCACTTTTATTTGAGCTATTTATTACTTTGGAACAGTCAAAAACACTTTATGAAAGCTGTAATTCAAGATCAAAGTGCTGATAGGCCGATAATAGAAATAGGCTGAGAAAGGGTATAGTTCCCCTAATTTGCTCAATTGGGTGAACACAGCAAAGTTGGTCATCAATAAGGGTGTGATCTTTGGATGTTTTTGACTTTGAACATATTTTTTGGTACTGATAACATTAGATAATTTTGGGTTTTTCGTGTTTTTTTAAAGGTAAAAATGTTACCAAAGGGCACTTGATATTTCAATAAATAAGTAAATAATCGAAGAATTCCGGTATTCAAAGTTAAAGCACATGACATGAAAATTAATCTTAAGTTTTTCAAAAGTATTTGGAAACTAAACAGATTTACAGTGATTTATACAAGATTTAACCTCATTAAGCCTATTTGTTCAATATTTTAGCCAAAAATCTCAAATCTTTGAAAAGTTGTGAAAATCCATAAAAAAATGTTAGCTTTAAAAATCATTTATTAGGAACATCTGTTAAATAAGAGTTAAATTATTTGTATGGAAAAATTATCAAATCGACATTAAAAAACATAAAAGACAAAAATCTAAAAAAAAAAATATTTTTCTGATTTAGGCTGTTGCAAATATTTTTCAAAGTTTATGTCGCCCTTCAAAATCGGTCCAAAAAAAACTTTTTGTTGCAGAAAACTTGAAAATTTTAATGGAAATTTAAAACATGACTTTTAAAACGACAATATTCAAAGAATTAGAAAATATTTTTCTGATTAAATCAAATTGAACCAAACGTAATAATTTAGATAAATTGAATATATGTTGTACTTATAAGTAGGGTAGATGTCCCCATATTGGTTCTAGTACATAAAATAAACTTACCGAACGTAATTTCACGATATTTTGCTATTCTCAAAAAAAATCCAGGAATCTTACATTTGTTTATGATACCAAGAGTTATTGTGTTCATTTTGGTGAAATAGCAGATATTTGAAAATGAAAAAAAACTAGATTTCAAAGAAAATTAACTTTTTAAGGAAATGGTTTTTTTAAATTTCATAATAACTTAAATATTTTTATGATGGTTTTATTTTTTTATTGCACGTTAAATTGCTATATTTTCATTTGCATTTTTAGGGGGTTCTTAAAGCCAGTATATATTTATACATTCGTAACTCTCGAAACGAAAAAAAAAAGTTTTTTTTAATTTAGAGATTTTTCTATGGTCAGGAGACCTTTTTAAGCTACTTCAGTTTTTCGAATATTTCCCTCACTTATTTCCTTACTAGTTTTTGTATTATTAGTCCTATTCAACATCCTCAAACAAAAATCCATTCATAAATTTGCTGTAGCTTTTTTTATTTTAAGCTTTTTTTTACTATTTTTGGCTAACTTGATTTTATTTGCTTAATACATTCAAATGAAAGTATTTTTTTCAAGAATTTAAAGCAAAATTTAAACAAAAACTTGATTATTTTTGTCAATTCAATTGTTGAGGGATTTGGCCCGAGTTTGCATAATAAAATAGTTTTTATATCTTCGAAATGTCGTGAAAATATTGCAATTTATCGTTATTTGTACATTATTTATATATTTTTTTCACCTAGGATAATTATTTAGATTCAACATTTATTTTTCACTCTTATATTCTTAAAGAACGTTTAATTTTTTTTTATATTTTGAAATCTTACCGAAACAAAACTTTCTTTTAAAAATTTAGAAATTGTCAATATTTGTCCCCAAAATAAACTAATTTATTGGAAATTTGATTTCTGTATTTTTTAGATCTTTTCTACGGCTTGAAAAAAAAAAAAACAATTTGCTTCAATTAAAACTGTCCATCATTGAAATACGGCTATTATTGTTGTCTTCAGCAAAATTGTAGATATTGTTCCAGACTTCTCAGAGAAAATAGTGACACTCATAAAAATTGACCTTTTTTGTTCGACTTTAACACAACAATAATTTTTAAAATAACATTGTTAGATTTTAAAGATGTCAAAAAAGTTGGAGCTATGACATTAAATGAGAAAAAAAATGTGATAAAAGTAAAAAAAATGTTTTTGGTTTTATTTTTAGTTGTCGAATTTAGTGCAATATCGTGCGCTTTTTTTAAATAATAACCACCAAAATAAAAAAAATGTTCCTTTTTTTACCGTGGCTTTTTTATTTGCAAAAGTCATTTAGCTAGCCAATTACTGGAATTTTTTTTTCTTTTTCTCAAAAAAATCATTAAATTTTCTTTAAATTAGCTGCAAAGACATTGAAAATGTTTCTAAAAAACACAAAAGATTGGTTTTCTCTACAAATCGATGCCTCTGTGCTCTCTTGTACTAAGCTTGCTGGTTTTCCTATCTAGTTAGCAGAAGAGAGCACAGAGGCATCGAAATGAAGCTATAATAAATTTTCTTTAGAATAGAAATGTACCTATTTAAAATGTTCATAACACTTATTTTTCTAAAATCACTTATTTTTGAGTCAGAGAATTTCGCAACATTGAAATTAAATTAAATTTCGAATATAACAAGAAAAAACAAAAGCTTATGTTTCTTACACTAACAACAATTATTTATCATCAATTTTACTGTCGTTTTGCTCAAATATTTTAACTCTATACCTTAAATTTTAATATTATTGTATTACATTTAAGTTAAATTTATATTCCTCTCTTGAAAATATTTAAATTATTTATTTGATGTCTTATTCTTCTTCTTTTAACACAAATTAGGGTAAAATTTAACAAAACAGTAAAAACTTGTGTAATTTTGAAAGATTTATTTTTTTTAAGGTTGAATGTTACCACTATTATGATGTAATTTTACCCTAAATTAAGACTGAAAAAGTAACATTACACCAGAAAAATGGTAAATATACATAAAATTTTATTTTGTAGATAAGTCTGGCGTGAAGACTTTCCCAAAATGAATACTAATGATTTTATGCATCGCTGAATTGATAGCCTATTATAGTCATATGACATTCCAGACATCAAGTCAACCTTTTTCTCAAATCGACAACGGCGGTACATTAACGTCAGCATCCGTCTGTCGTTCACACACTTTCAAATATGACACTGCATTAATCACCCTCCACTACATGCCTGGGTGCTAATCTCCCCCTCAAACCCTCTTCCCGCTCCTCCTCACAGCCTCCTCTCCACCAGGAAACGTCTCAATCGTGTTTGAACAACCGATTAGCTTCCTGGCATGCCAATCATAGACTCCCACGTGGACCACCCCCTTCATCTCGTGCTTCTTCCTCTCCCACTTGAACCATGCAGCAGGGAAGCCACAGGAATTCCCCGCAGTGTGTGCCCCACCGGAAGTTTGCAGCAGCCCGCCAGCCAGCCAGCTGAGCTCAGCACAATTCAACCCATGAAAAGCTGAGCCGAGCTGAGTGGCTGTCAATTGAGCTCTTGCCCCCACCCAACTCCACGTTCCACGCTCAGAAGCTGAACTATTGGGAGCATGTTATCTCATTCCTTGCTCCATCAGCATCGCATCGCCAGCGCAAGTACTAAGCAACAGCTTCGATGGCATCGCTGGAGAATCCTTAATCAGTTTAGGAAGGATGTTTCTGCACCACTTTACAACCCATCCTTCTCTTTCCTCTCGCTCTTGGGGGGGGTTTCCAAACATTCTTTTCTTTCCAACGACGAGAAGACGGGGCAAGAACAGTCGATAGTCGCTGGTAGAACCTTTACTACCAACAACCCAGAGGAATTCCAAAACATCGAAGGCTAATGCTAATGATGATGCCGATTGTGACGATCACGAGGACGAAGTCGATGATGATGATCTCGGCGATGATTGGGACGATGAGCATCGAGGAATCCTCACATACATTACAATCAGCTTCGTTCGACAATCGACGGGGGTGATTCTTTCTTTTTTATTTCTCTCCGGGACCACGACTCACCAGTGCTAGTGGGTTGTGCTTAGATATCGTTTCTAGTTCTCCGTAGGGTGCTGTGGCCGTTGGGTGACGACGTTTCAAATCCTTTAAGCTGCCCGTTCAGCAACAGCTTTCTTTCTCCCGCGGAGAACTAGTGCGAGATGGGGTGGGATGCTTTAGCACGGGGGAGATGGGTGTTGCTTGCAACCACAGGACGTCAGTGCATGGGTGAAGTTTGATGATTTGTAAATGTTGGAATAAAAATATTAATAATTCCAAATTTAAATATTTTGTGTAATTAAATTGAATTATTGTACCTGCATCTTAATTGTCAGAAGTCATTTTTTTATTCGTCACTTATGTGCTTTCTTGTAACACGTTTTTATAACAGACGTTTCACAAGATAGCACATAAGTGACGATATGCTAAAGGTTCTTGTAATCTATTTTTAATGGCAATTTTCTAGAAATATGCGAATTTGCATTTTAACTAATTTTTTTATTCGTGTTTCTTTTTTTAAATTGTTAGTATTTATTGAATGATAAATATTTTGAAATTTTAGTCAAAAGGCCCATAATCAAAAAAATAATTTCGACTGATTTTTCCTTCAACGTTTTATCGCTCTAATTTTAAACAAAAAATGAAAAGATTGAATAGCACACTAGAGTGTAACAAAAATGACTTTTTGGCGGGCATTCAGGGGTTTGTTCTGGTGGGCATACTGAGCCCAAATCCCAAATATGAGCTTGATTGGACGCAACAGAAGCTGGCGCTCCGCCCTTCAATTTTAAATGGGATTTAACCCGTAAAAAAAGATTTTTTCAAAAATGTCAATTTTTGAGGCATTTTGGCCACTGAAGCGTTTACCAAAAACATTACTGGCGTGTAGGCCAGATCCTTGCGCATCTTTTGGTATATATAACATTGAAGTTTGGAGCATCCTGGAGCTCGGTACAGACCTTCAAAGTTTGGCATTTTTTCGAAAAATCGGTCCCAGCAAAATCAAATGGCGTCTCGGGCGTCGCGAGACGCGACGCATATCTTTTTTGCCGGGGCCGGTTTTTCGAAAAAATGCCAAACTTTGAAGGTCTGTACCGAGCTCCAGGGTGCTCCAAACTTCAATGATATATATACCAAAAGATGCGCAAGGATCTGGCCTACACGCCAGTGATGTTTTTGGTAAACGCTTCAGTGGCCAAAATGCCTCAAAAATTGTCATTTTTGAAAAAATCTTTTTTTACGGGTTAAATCCCATTTAAAATTGAAGGGCGGAGCGCCAGCTCCTGTTACGTCCAATCAAGCTCATATTTGGGATTTGGGCTCAGTATGCCCACCGGAACAAACCCCTGAATGCCCGCCAAAAAGTCATTTTTGTTACATCCTAATAGCACACATATATTAAAAATATGCATTTTTATAAATCAGGCTCGAACATTTTTTGTAAGGATTTTGTCTCTCGGCTCTGGTCGATGGGTAAAGTTAAATTTCCAGCTTGATTTTAAAAATTTTGATCTAAAAAGTATCGCAAAATGCTTTATACATCATCACAGTTAGCAATTTATCTAGGATTTTTTCCCTAAATCTTTTCAAAAATTGAAATGTCATAAAAAAGTATTATACCTACAATGTATTCGAAACATACAAATCCAGAGTTTTTTTTGAAAAGGACCAATAAACTATTGTCTTTCATATGTTTATAGGACCTAATCAAAAAAAAAACTCTAGAAATGATTTTACAAATTTTTTTAATGATAATTTAAATTTCAGTCATTTTTTTCTCACTGATTTTTTTGGGGAATTTTTTAAGGAAAGAAAACAAATTACCTGAAATGAGATTTGCAACGTACTTTGCTTTATAGAAAATAACAAAGACTATTTATGTTTTTTTAAACGATGAACGCAATCTTTTTTCAATAAAATTATAAAAGTTTGCTCTCCAATATATTTATATTGTTTAAGCATATGGGTAATTCTCCACCAACACACACAGCAGTTGCCCCGACCCCTCTTCGATTTACGTGAAACTTTGTCGTAAGGAGTAACTTTTATCCCTGATCATGAATCCGAGGTCCGTTTTTTGATATCTCGTGACGGAGAGGCGGTACGACCCCTTCCATTTTTGAGCATGCGAAAAAAGAGGTGTTTTTCAATAATTTGCAGCCTGAAACGGTGATGAGATAGAAATTTGGTGTCAAAGGGACTTTTATGTAAAATCAGACGCCCGATTTGATGGCGTACTCAGAATTCCGAAAAAACGTATTTTTCATCGAAAAAAACACTAAAAAAGTTTTAAAAATTCTCCCAGAAGGGTCAATTTTTCATCTAGAACAAAATTTTTCATTTTAAAATTTCGTGTTTTTTCTAACTTTGCAGGGTTATTTTTTAGAGTAAAAAATGTTCTACAAAGTTATAGAACAGAAAATTACAAAAAAATTGATATTTAAACATAAGGGGTTTGCTTATAAACATCACGAGTTATCGCGATTTTACGAAAAAAAGTTTAAAAAAAGTTACTTTTTGCGTTTCTCTTTGTTTCGTCGTCCGTGTCTGTGGCGAGTGACGATGAACGGCCATGATCGACGATGACTAACTTTTTCAAACTTTTTTTCGTAAAATCACGATAACTCGTGATGTTTATAAGCAAACCTCTTATGTCTATATATCAAAATTTTTGTAATTGTCTGCTCTACAACTTTCAAGAACATTATTACACTCTAAAAAATATCCCTGCAAAATTAGAAAAAACACGAAATTTTAAAATGAAAAATTTTGTTCTAAATGAAAAAATGACCCTTCTGGGTCAATGTACATTTAAATATGTTTATTAAATTTCCCTTAAAATGAAATGTTCCAAAAAAATTTACAGTCAAATAACGGAAAACGGGAGAATTTTTAAAACTTTTTTAGTGTTTTTTTTTTTGATGAAAAATACGTTTTTTTCTGAAATCTGAGTACGCCATCAAATCGGGCGTCTAATTTTACATAAAAGTCCCTTTGACACCAAATTTCTATCTCAACACCGTTTCGGGGTGCAAATTATTGAAAAACACCTCTTTTTTCGCATGCTCAAAAATTAAAGGGGTCGTACCGCCCCTCCGTCACACGATATCAAAAAACGGACCTCATATTCGTGATCAGGGACAAAAGTTATCCTTTAAGACAAAGTTTCACACAAATCGAAGAGGGTTCGGGGCAACTTTTCCCGATTTCGTGTGAGTTGGTAGAGAATGACCCATATATTTTAAAATAAACTTTTTCAAAATTAAAACAAAATTAAAAACTATCAATTTAAAATCGCTTCAAGGCATGCCTCATTAAAACAAAATAAAACTAAAACAGTTCTGCTTTCTTATTTTGATCCACAAATCAAAAAGATAAACACTATTTTTTTTAAGTTTGTGTTTGATGTTTCGCTATTTCATGTGACTTTTTGAACATAAAAAAAAATCGGAAGCATCTTGGGCCGTAAGTTTTTCCACTATTTTCTTTAGCAAAGTAACTAAAGTTTGCTATGTCTAAAATTTTGATTTGATGTCTTGGTAAATTAGAAAAATAAACTGACTAAGATAAATTTAAATGATAATACTTAAAATAAAGAAATAAAGTCATGAAAGAGAATTACATTATCTTAAATAAAAATAAAATAAAAAATAAATAAAAGTGTCAAATTCTACCTATTGTATAATATACATATTATGGAGAAAATAAATATATTTTTGCAGTACAGAATTGATTGCATAATGTGATTAAGTGATTAGTGATTTTTAATAAATCTCAAATATTTTATTTGTAACTCTTAATCTTCGGGAAGTCGCGTGTTTTCGCCTTTCTCTTTTTTCTATTTTTTTCTTACAAACTGTGTAAAAAGTACTTAGGTTGAAAAAAAAACAGAGAAAAAAATCTTCTTCAAAGCAACAGATTTTTGAAAAATAGTGTTTTTTTTTTCTTTGCCATACCCAGTAAAATTAAAAATAATATTCAATGTGAAATGATGAAATTCAAAGTGCATTTTTTAAATACCGTCATCAGGGGTGACATTGGATCTGCGGGGTGAGATTTGGTCTTATAAAAATGCTGAAAATTTTATGACCCAATCTCACCCCAAGACCCAATGTTACCCCTGATGACGATTCCACAAAATAAAAAAAAAATGCATATCTGTACTTTTTAATCTGACCTTTACCTTCAAATATTTTTTTTATAAATCTATTTCCAATTTTTTTGTATCTTAAGGCACTGATCGAGGTCAAGAAGTGCATAAAAAATTAGCTTGAGCGGTCAAGCATATTTTTATTATTAAAATTGTAACGTCTATTTTCGATTAATAAAATCAAAATAAGTTAACAGCCCAAATGTGCTTTTCGTTAAAATAAAGAAAGAATTGTTGTTTTGGTAGCAATAATGAAAAATAACTTTTTTCAGAGAGTATTCAGAGAGTATCGAAAACCAAAATAAAAAAAATCGTTTTTTGATTTTTGAGAGTTTGTTCTTAACTCTTTATATATCTTAATAATAAACTCTTTATTTTAATCTTTGTTAAATGGTTGGTAAAGTTTCCAATGTTTTCTGTTTTAATTTTTTTAATCCGTTCCTTCACTACTTAAAATGGTTTTTACATTAAAATTAAACAAACGAATAAAAAAAATAAGCCAACCAGCCCATTTGATTTTTATTTATTTGATATCTTGGAAATTACGGATCTTTTTTTTATACTTTGAATTAAATATTTAAAAAAAAAATCAGGATTTAAGAGAGATCAGGATTTATTTAAAAAAAATACAATTCGATGTCAATTGATTCCAATTTTACTTCAGAATACAAAAAAGGTTTTAGAAATATTTAAAATGTATTTTAAAAAGCTTCAATAAAGTCTTTTCCAAAAACCATTGTTTCTCCAAAAAAAAAGTCATCCATTTAACGCAATTGATCATAAATTAACAATTTAAGTTCAGTAAAACATTTAAAAATAAAAGTAAAATAAATAAATAAAAGTCTTTTCCAAAAACCAATGATACGCCAAAAAAAGTCATCCATTTAACGCAATTGATTAAAAATTGAAAATTTATTTTCAGTAAAACATTTAAAAATAATTTAAGGGGTTGAAGTTTGTTAATATTGAAAATTAATTTAAATAGAGAAAACTTTCCACAAAAATGCTATTTCTTGTTTATCAAATTACTTTCTAAATTGGGATTTTTATTTGAGAATAGCAAAAAAAAAAAAAACACATTAAATTTAGATTTTTAGAATTAAACAGTAACAATCACGGTGTTATAAATGTTCCTCTTGACGTTTTCAATAAAATTTGCATAGTTTTTATCTGAAGTTTTGTAAGCAACACAATGACCAGAAATTTAAAATATAAATTTTTATTGCACCTTAAAAAACCAAAAGCTAAAAAAATGTTCAGAAAAAATAAAACATTGAAAATACCTTATAACGATCATTCTTTCAATTTTTTTATATTAAATATTTAAAAATTTGGAATGGGGAAAAAAATCATTAAACAAAAAAAAATCATGTATGAATACTAAGGAGTACCAGTAGCCTACATAAAACGAATTAAATTTCATTTATTTACTTGTAGTTTTGTTCCACTGTCATTGTCACTGTTTTTTTTTTCTATGATTATGATAGTTTAGTTTGATACGCAGGCTTTTGGATATTCACAAATCGGTTTCAATTATCATGTGGAAATAGAATCTCTGTGATTCGAAATTTAACGTTATTGAAATCAACTTACTTTTTTTCAATAACAGCCTTCCACCATACATCCCTTAAACCTAACCAAAGAAACCACATCTCTCCGGAGGAGTCCTCCCCTTCCAAAACATGCCAAGGCCCCACTCGACGCGGCGTGGTTTGTCCCATTGTGTAACATTCTCCCCACAAGTGTGAAGTGTGTGCGGATTGCCACCCAGCCCAGCCCAGCCCTGTCGATTTTCCCTACATGGCAGAATTTATATGCTAATTTTTGCTAATATCGAAATGGATTATTATGGATGCTGTGTCGTCGCTGTCGTCGCCCAAGCAAAAAGGCTGTTGCGCCTGGCGGCAGTTTCCTGCTCCTTTTTTTTCGCTGGTTTACACATTTTTTCTGCGTCCTTTCACCACACATCGAATCCTGAATTTACATATGCGGGAAGTTCGGTGGCTGGTATTGTGCTCCCATGTGGCCACAATTCCTGCGAATGTTGGGTGGTTTTTGGGGGATGAAGTGGGTTTTTAGGGGGACTGGATTTCAATTTTGACTTTGCATACAATTTTTTTCGGGTGGTGCTTTCGGATTATCATAAAGAGGTAGTTCAGGTAGATTTTCTGTTCGTAAGTTGTTACACTTTAACACTCGAGTCAGCTGGCTGGGGAGTAAGGAACCTAGGGCACACTGTATCAATGACCAAATCGAAGAATCGATTTCGTTTCCAATCGAAACTGACAGCGGTGCTGAAGTCGATGGGAGGATTCTTCGGAGGGAAAATCATCCTCTTGATTTCACACGACCAGCTTCTCTTCGGTGTGAACCAGATATTGCACTCAACCAACCACAGAATTGAGGAAGTCCCGGTGGTGTTCCGAGACTGGGTGCAGTTGATGATAGGGCATATTATGCTATCCAATCTGAACCCTGGGACCGTTCGTGCTGTTGAGATTTTATTTTTACGATATTACTTGATACGTCTTCTATTATACAGGTATTAAAGCATTAAGCTTGTTCTCGTGCAGAGTCGGAGATCACCCCGGCGAAACTATTCCTTACTCGACCTCCTCTCTAGACGCTGCATTTATCAAGCTTCTTTTCATTCCCGGGACCACCTTCCGGATGAACGGTTCCTCTTCGTGGAAGTGCTGTGCCTCTCCAGAGCAGAGGTCGGAATGAAAAATATTTCCTCATTTCTCAACTCTTCACCCCACAATAACACACACACGCACACAGGTGAGGCAGGCCACCCAGGAAAGCAATCCAACAGCTCATTTCGACGGATAATCCTGGCGTGGGCCCGGCACCGGTCGACGAGATTGCCCGGTGTAGATAGTATCATCATCATCATCATCGTCGATGACGCCGACGAAGACGACGTCGTCAATTCACATTTTCTACCGATTTTCTTCATTTCACCTGATTGAGGTAGAAATTTCAATTTTATATCATATATCGCCTCTGAGAGTCACCCAGACCTACAGACGCACACACACACACACACATACGCGAGGTGAAATTATATATCCTTCTAGAGCTGGTAGAACTGATTGCGAATCTTCTGCCCGGAGAATAACGGTTGAACCTTGGGGTCTCCACGAGGAATCACTACTGGCTTAGTGGAATCTGCAGCAATCAAAAGGTTTCCCATTTACCGGTATCCTGGGCGGGTTGGCTGGCTGGCTGGCTGCTAGTTGTACGACTGCTGCTGCTGATGGCATTGCGTTCTCAGGATAGTTTCGTTGATGAATTTTGCCGTTTTTCGTTTGCGAATTGAAGTGAGATGGAAAAGGGATCTTTCTATTAGTGGTTTGGTCTTTTCTTTATTTGGGTTAGTATGGGCTGTGGTGCAGCTTTAATGCTTGAAGCAACCAACTTTGTTTAAACTTTTCAACTTTTGCGAGGAAAACAAAAGAAGAAATTGATTATTATTTATTTTAAGTCAGAGCAACTACTTTTGTTCTGGTAAATGTTGAAAAATTGTGAAAATTTATGAAAGAAATAAAAATAAAATGTATGAAGATTGGAGAAATTTGCTTGCTTACTCATTTTACCGTTGAGAACGTAATTTGCAATTGATAAATGAAACAGATGTTTAATAAACTGACAAAAATTTAAAATTCATTTTCCAGCATTGATATCCTACGGCGTGTTTTCCAGAACAAACTTTTCAGGAAAAATCGTCGAGAAATTTCTGAGACATCTATTTTTGAAGTTATTTTAAGAAAAAATCCAACAAAATTTTCTTTTCCAATTTTTTTTTAACAAAAATTAAGGTATTTGTAAAAAGTTTTTCAAAAAAGTTGGGATTTACAAAACTTCTACTATATTGCTGATTCCTTGATCATTTCATACTAAAAAACAACGTAAAACATTCCATACTCGTGGAATGTATTTCTCCTGAAGCTTCCAACAGTAAGTTGTAGTTCAATTTCAATTTTAAACATGTTTTTATCCATGTAACTGCTTAATGTTTAGGTAACGAAATATGATATTTATTCTTATAAATTCAATAATACAGTTCAGACTCGATTCTCCAAAGGCCTCGGCAAAATTTCACTTCAGATAATCGAATCACAAAAAAAAAGTTTTTTTCGTTGTCGTATTTTTGATTGTCGAGCAAAAGCAATGACCCGTAAACTTTTCTAAAGTGATTTAGGATTTTCAAATCCAAGATGGAGGCCAAAATGGTGGTGATGAAATATTGAAAAATTGCATTTTTTAATAAACCCTCTACAACCTAACCCCGCCTTAAAACGGACTTCGATCTGAAAAATCGCAAAAAATCAATTTTTCAACCAATTTTTGATCTTTAAAAAGCATTGGAAAGAAGAACTCTTAAAATTTAAGAAAATTTATGGGTTGGAAGTTTTACTTGTTTTATGTGACTTTGCCAATGTTTTCAAAAATGTCATTTGTTTAGGGGTCAACTTTGGCTGTGTTTGTTACTAACATTTCTTATATTTTAAGTAAAAAGAAGTATGCAGTATTTTTTTAAGTGTCCCAGACTATGCTTCTACGCATTTTTTTTTTAACAATTTAAATGATGATGGTGCCATTCTATAGCAGAAAATGTGAAAAACAAGCAAAAAATTAAAAAAGTGACTGTAAAAAAGTAATAAAATTAGATAGGCAAAATGTTATTATGTTACGTGGTAGAATAGGCCAAACACTAACAAAAACAAACATAAACAAGATAAATGCAAATTAAAATACTAAAAATAAAACAAGAAAAACATAAAACAAGAGAAGTAAAGTTTTTCGTAGAACAAAAGTTGCTCAAAATGACCTCCTAAACACGGGAAAAATAAAAAATTTCGAAAAAAAATTTGGGCAGTAGAGGGTTAAATTGGCAATCAACAATTCTAATTTGACTGAATTGTGGTCGCAGAACTCGAACTTTATGTTAAAAATAAGAAAAAAAAATACGAAAACCTTTTTTTTTGCAATTCCATCGTGAAACTACTTACTTTTCCTATCATTCTTGAACGACGAAATAGCCTACTTTATTGTACCAAAAATAACAGAATCGAATAGCAACACTTTTCAAAATAAATGCAATTAAATGCAAAATTAAGCACTGAAATGGGTGCTGAAAAGTTGAACTTTTCAGCACTTGTTTCGAAAAGTTACACTTTTCAATATATTTTGATTTAAACGATTTGTTGACTCGGTGAACCTCGTTGGATAAATGTACGACTCGTGCTGAAAAAATCCTCTTTTTGCAACTTGTTGCATGAACTACTATTTCATAATTTGATTAAACCTTCGGATAATCGAACTTCGGATAATCGAATCTGGGCTGTACCCTTAACAATCTCAAACAAGCTGTGAAAATTTCCTACAAGACACATTTGACACTAGCGATTATTATTTTTTCTTCTTAAAGTCGTAGAAGGTGTCCTTCACTCTTGGGGCAATGACTGTCAATGATGGTTCTGAAAGCAGGGTTTAGAAAAAAGTAAATTGAAAAATTAATCACGATTTGTAAAATGCTTATACAAACACCACAAAGAAAACTATTTTTTGATTGTTACATTCTGAATCAAATTTTGAATGTTTTTTTTTTTTTCTAAAACAAACACGGCCACCAAAAGGCCGATATCTGGAATGATGCCTTCCAAAGCCTTAAGATTGCCTCGAAAACAGCCATATTAAGCCTTTTTGGGAGAATTTAAAATATTTATAATTTTTGTGAAATTCCAATGTATCACACCGCAAAAAGGGTTTTTTACGGCCTTAACAATATTTGCTAATAGAGCAATTCTCTACAAAACCGGCCGATTTCGACCATTTTTATTTTTTGTATTTTTTTATTTGGCTCAAACTTTGTGGGGGCCTTCCCTATGACCAAAGAAGCCATTTTGCATCATTAGTTTGTCCATATAAATTTCCATACAAATTTGGCAGCTGTTCATACAAAAATGGTACGTAAATATTCGAAAATCTGTAACTTTTGAAGGAATTTTTTGATCAATTTGGTGTCTTCGGCAAAGTTGTAGGTATTGTTAAGGACTATTTAGAAAAAAATAGGTACACGGAAAAAAAAATTTCCCGATTTTTTTATTAACTTTTTTTTCACAAAAACTCAAATTCCCAAAATACGTATTTTTTGATTTTCGAGATTTTTTGATATGTTTTAGAGGACAAAAATCCGCAACTTTTGAGCTATAGAGAAACATGGTCAAAAAATCTGCCGCCGAGTTATGATTTTTTGAAAAACTGGTGATTTTTGGAAAAAATCGAAATTTCATACATAAAATTTTTCTGACCTCATTTTTTTATGCAAAATTGAATTTGCAATCGAAAATTACTTTACAGATTTTTTGATAAAGGGCCCCGTTTTCAAGATATAGCCACCGAAAGTTTGATTTCAGCGAAATATTTGCAGTTTTTCGATTTTTAAAAATAGTGACCATGAGTGACCATTTCTAAAAATATTTTTTTTTGAAAAGTTCAGAAAATTTGCTATAAAATTGTCTAAGAGACACCGAAGATTGGACCTCTGGTTGTTGAGATACAGCGGCTTAAAGAAAAAGAAACACGAAAATTGAAGTTTTTTAAGTCTCACCCAAACAGCCCACGATTTTCTAATGACGATATCTCAGCAACTAATGGTTCAATTTTCAATGTTAATACATGAAACATTCGTGAAATTTTCCGATCTTTTCGAAAAAAATATTTTGAAAAAAAATAAATCAAGACTAACATTTTAAAAGGGCCAAACATTGAATATTATGCCCATTTGAAATGTTAGTCTTGATTTAAAAATTTTCAAAATATTTTTTTCGAAATGATCGGAAAATTTCACGAATGTTTCACGTAATAACATTGAAAATTGAACCATTAATTGCTGAGATATCGTCATAAGAAAATCGTGGGCTGTTTGGGTGAGACTTAGAAAACTTCAATTTTCGTGTTTCTTTTTCTTTAAGCCGCTGTATCTCAACAACCAGAGGTCCAATCTTCGGTGTCTCTTAGACAATTTTATAGCAAATTTTCTGAACTTTTCAAAAAAAAAATTTTTAGAAATGGTCGCTCATGGTCACTATTTTTAAAAATCGAAAAACTGCAAATATTTCGCTGAAATCAAACTTTCGGTGGCTATATCTTGAAAACGGGGCCCTTTATCAAAAAATCTGTAAAGTAATTTTCGATTGCAAATTCAATTTTGCATAAAAAAATGAGGTCAAAAAAATTTTATGTATGAAATTTCGATTTTTTCCAAAAATCACCAGTTTTTCAAAAAATCATAACTCGGCGGCAGATTTTTTGACCATGTTTCTCTATAGCTCAAAAGTTGCGGATTTTTGTCCCCTAAAACATATCAAAAAATCTCGAAAATCAAAAAATACGTATTTTGGGAATTTGAGTTTTTGTGAAAAAAAAGTTAATAAAAAAATCGGGAAATTTTTTTTTCCGTGTACCTATTTTTTTTTAAATAGTCCTTAACAATACCTACAACTTTGCCGAAGACACCAAATTGATCAAAAAATTCCTTCAAAAGTTACAGATTTTCGAATATTTACGTACCATTTTTGTATGAACAGCTGCCAAATTTGTATGGAAATTTATATGGACAAACTAATGATGCAAAATGGCTTCTTTGGTCATAGGGAAGGCCCCCAAAAAGTTTGAGCCAAATCAAAAAATACAAATAAAATCCATTTCCGGTTTTGGTAGAGAATTGCTCAATAGGATTGCATTTTTAAGTTTATACCCTATTAATATATTGGGGTAATTCTCCGCCAACTCACACAGCAGTTGCCCCGACCCCTCTTCGATTTGCGTGAAACTTTGTCCTAAGGGGTAACTTTTGTCCCTGATCACGAATCCGAGGTCCGTTTTTTGATATCTCGTGACGGAGGGGCGGTACGACCCCTTCCATTTTTGAACATGCGAAAAAAGAGGTGTTTTTCAATAATTTGCAGCCTGAAACGGTGATGAGATAGAAATTTGGTGTCAAAGGGACTTTTATGTAAAATTAGACGCCCGATTTGATGGCGTACTCAGAATTCCGAAAAAACGTATTTTTCATCGAAAAAAACACTAAAAAAGTTTTAAAAATTCTCCCATTTTCCGTTACTCGACTGTAAAAAATTTTGGAACATGTCATTATATGGGAAATTTAATGTACTTTTCGAATCTACTTTAACCCGGAAGGGTCATTTTTTCATTTAGAACAAAATTTTTCATTTTAAAATTTCGTGTTTTTCTAACTTTGCAGGGTAATTTTTTAGAGTATAACAATGTTCTACAAAATTGTAGAACAGACAATTACAAAAATTTTGATATATAGACATAAGGGGTTTACTTTTAAACATCACGAGTTATCGCGATTTTACGAAAAAAAGTTTTGAAAAAGTTGGTCCTCATCGACCATGGCCGTTCATGGTCACCCGCGACAGACACGGACGACGAAACAAAGAAAAAAGCAAAAAGTAACTTTTTCAAAACTTTTTTTCGTAAAATCGCGATAACTCGTGATGTTTATAAGCAAACCCCTTATGTCTATATATCAAAAATTTTGTAATTATCTGCTCTACAACTTTGTAGAACATTGTTACACTCTAAAAAATAACCCTGCAAAGTTAGAAAAAACACAAAATTTTAAAATGAAAATTTTTGTTCTAAATGAAAAAATGACCCTTCTGGGTCAATAAAGATTCGAAAAGTACATTAAATTTCCCATAAAATGACATGTTCCAAAAAATTTTACAGTCAAGTAACGGAAAATGGGAGAATTTTCAAAACTTTTTTAGTGTTTTTTTCGATGAAAAATACGTTTTTTCGGAATTCTGAGAACGCCATCAAATCGGGCGTCTAATTTCACATAAAAGTCCCTTTGACACCAAATTTCTATCTCATCACCGTTTCAGGCTGCAAATTATTGAAAAACACCTCTTTTTTCGCATGTTCAAAAATGGAAGGGGTCGTACAGCCCCTCCGTCACGAGATATCAAAAAACGGACCTCGGATTCGTGATCAGGGACAAAAGTTACCCCTTAGGACAAAGTTTCACGCAAATCGAAGAGGGGTCGGGGCAACTTTTCCCGATTTCGTGTGAGTTGGTAGAGAATTACCCATTGGTTAATTTGCAAGAAAAATGCCAAATTGAATTTCCCAACAGACAAACCAGAACTAGAACATTGCAGTATATTTTGCTAATTTTTATGTCTCTAGACCATAATTGTGTAATTTGAACACGTATGATCAATTTTTTTTTCGGAATTATGTGATTTACCTCCGCTCTTTTCTGATTCCATCATCTGCAAAATTCACCCAAAAATGAAATGCAAAAAAATGCGGACGGTTGTCATAGAAAAAAGATTAAATCTATCATTAATTGTTAAGAATTACATGTTTATCGTTAATTCATGCATTTAAGTTTTATTAACAAATATTGAATTTTGAGATCACTTGTCAAAAAAAGACTTCAAACTCGAGAAAAGACATATTTTCGTAAATTAAATATATCAATTTATCCAATCATAATATTACCAGTATTTATTCTCTATATCGTGTTCGCTTGTGCTAAGATGTAGAAATTTGTGTCTAGATAGAAAAAGAGAGCACTTGGTTATCGAATTTTTAGCTTTATGCAGATAATCCATGACGTTTCAAATATGTTTGAATACTTGAAGGTCACAACCAAATTTATGTACAAAAGTAATTGAATGTTGATTTAAATTAGGGAATTAGTCATGAAAATAAAATTGTTTGTTGTCAGGTCTTAAAAAAATATTTTTATAAAATATACAGTTTAAAATTTTATAAATTGCATTAAATTTAATTTTATACACATTTTTTTTTATATTTTTTAATGCTGAACATGCAATATAAGAGTCCATAACAATTTTAAAGTTGTAAATCACCAGTTTTTTTTAAAGTTATCAACTTGAAATTTCATTCACGAAGCGAACAAAAAAATAATTTAAAGCACAAAACATATAAAAAAATTAATTACACATATACAAATTGCAGCTACAATCTAAACCAAAAAAAACGCAGCAAAATGTTGAAGAAAGCTTTCCTACAGTTTCCATTCAGTGCTCGTGCCAAGACTTTCTTGGCACCAACTCCAAGTGACATTCCCCCTGGCACAAGGATCTTCCATATTTTCCCCAGCCAATACACACACCGGCAAATTCAATTATCCCCACCTAAGAGAAAATGATTTAAATGAATTTATACCTCTCCCCAGCACACACACATCTTGGGTCAAAAGGTTTATCCCACCACCCACTCCTTTAAGCCTGAGCCTGTCCACTCGAAAGCCATGTCCGGCGCTAAATCGCTGTCGGAATTTATTATTTATGGTGGAATTATCGGGCCAAAGCCGAACCATTCGACCGCCACCACCCTTCTTCCCTCTGCAATGTTATGCAAAAATCAATGCATAAATTTGCTGCCCATTCAAAGAGGCAAGAAGAAACTACAGCGCGAAAAAGCAAACCCTTTTCCACTCCAAGGTGAGGGTGATGGGGCGCACATTCCCAGACGGTTCTTCCCTTTGGAAAATGCGTGGGCTGGGGAGGGGGAAGATGGGAATGCGGAAGGACAGCCAGACGCCGGTATTGATTGTTCCACTTTATAATGTGCAGTTTGTGTGTGCGGACTCTGTTATGTCGCTAGCCATGGTTTTTCCCACCCACCTCCTACGATTTTCCTCCCACTTTCAACGGTGTGTGGAAAATACACACCTTTATTCACCTAGTAGTGTTTTGAAACATTTCTTTCAAATATTTAACCTTAATTTGGCTTGAATTTGAATTGATAAACATTCGTGTAATCAATCTGAATTTTTCACCAAATACAATTTTCCAAATTTTAAAATTAAAAATGGCAAAAACAACTCGAATGTTCATAAACCTGAATCCACCATGTGCAAAAAAAAAACAAATCTCATTCAGTTATGGAACATTTTCCACGCAATCATAATTTTTCCCCTCGTACCTCAAACCAAACACCCGTAACAGTTATAAACGCGTAGTTTGGTGTGCCAAAAAAAATCACACTCACACACAATTTTCCCTCCGCCGGCGTGGAAAATGAGCAAAAAGGGGAAGTGGAAATTGGCAACCGGCTACGCCGAGAGTAGCGGGTAGATTTATAATCTAGGTTATGAACTATATATTCAAATCGAATTACGCGTGGAGAGGGGTCAATTTGGGGTTCATCATTTTGCCCCCCATCCTGAAACCCTCACTCTCCTCGACGCAGTGGTCATGGTGGCGGTGGTGGCAATTGGGCTCTTGATTGGATTAGTGCGAGGCCAAATCAATGGACGATTAATAGGATTTGATAATGTTGTGCGGTGGACTGGATTTCAACCTGGCGTTTTTTTTTTTGTTTTGTATTAATTTCCACATCATTGATGGGGCTGGGCAGTAAATTGTTGCGTTGTTCACAATTTGCTCGAGCGGGAGATGTTCATTGAGATTAACCACAAACCGTTTATTTATGACAGGTTTTGCCATTTGTACGGGCCAGCAATGTGGTGTGTAGTGCGGTTTTACTGAACAATTGTTTATTATTAGTGTTATTAGACTTTTTTTTGCGCAGGAAATGTTTGCTTAGTAAACATGTTTTTCAAACATTGCAGGGGTTAATGCTGTTTGCGATTGACAAATAAAAATATAAATATGAATGTGACAGCAAATTTTAAGTGCGTCGTTGCAGTCATCCCTTAATTTAATATTGAGGATTTTTTTCTTCAACTGATTCTTTACATTTTTGTTTTAATTTAAAAAATCAAATTCGTTATCCAATAATGATTTTTTTTCAAACTTTTATTCTCTAATAATGTTTTCTGGACTTTAGCTCAAAAGAGGATATTATTATTTAACAAATAAAGATCTTCAAAAGATAACTAGCTCCAAGTGAAATTTCTAAAATATTTTTTACAGGTTGCGTTTTTGGTGGCAAATGAGTGTTTCAATAAACTGAAGTATGTCACTTTGCGTTGTTATTGAAACACATATAAACTAATAAAACTTTTTATAAAACAACAACAAATGAAATTTTTACAAAACAGCGAATCTTGCAAATTATGTATGAAATGAAGGGTGCCAATTTCTCAGATCTTGGAAAATTTGTCGAATGTTTGGCAGGTTAGAGATTCGGTCCTATTTCTGTCCAATTTTCAAATCTTTACTTTTTAAACAATTATTTTTGGCAAAATTGTTAAAAGTTTCACAAAGTTAAGACTTTTTTACGACACAAAGTTACTATCGTGGGGACGATAACGATAATCTATCGTTATCGTTATTTCGATAATTCTAACGACGATAATCTTATCGCCGAAAATGGACGAAATCTCTTTTTTAAAATATCTCTAAATCGACTTATTTCAACCATATCATGTTAAATTTTCATTGCTTTCATTAAGAATATATTTCTTGAAAATTTAGTGAGTTTCAAAGTAAAATATGAACACAAAATTGTTCAAAAATACTGTATTTTTCGAAAGTACTCAACTTTTCATCATTTGCAATATGGATATCAAACGAAGCGAAATTTTTCATGCTTTTTCACACTAAAAGATTTTTTTTCTTGAAAATTCTAAAATTTTCTCAGAATACCGTATTTTTTCGGAAGTACTCAAATTTTCTGTGAAATTCTGTTTACTTGTTCACATTAATTGAGTTTTTTTTTGCAAAATTCTATTTTTTTTTATAAAATTCCGTATTTTTTGAAAATACTAATATTTTCGTAATTTGCAATATGGGTTTTAAGCAAAGCGAAATTTTGTATGTTTTTCACTTTATATAAGCTTTTTTTGTAAAATATAAAAACATCACAAAATACCGTATTTTTCGAAAATCCTCAAATTTGCTATATGGGTAGCAAACGAAGCGATTTTTTTTGCTTTTTCACTTTATTAAAGTTTTTTTGCAAAATGCAAAAAAAAATCACAAAATATCGTATTTTTTCGGAAACACTATATTTTTTTAATTTGCAATATGGGTATCGAACGAAGCAAAATTTTGTATGAAGCATACACAATTTGAATGTTTGCATGAGTCATGCAAAATTTCGCTAGGTTTGATACCCGTATTGCATATTTTGAAAATTTGAGTATTTTCGAAAAAATACGGTAATTTGTGAAAATTTTAGTTTTTTTTTCCAAAAATGAAACTCTAATCAACTAAAAGAGAATACTAAATTTCAATTCGTTTGATATATTGCAAATTATGAAAATTTGAGTACTTTCGTAAAAAAACAAGGACAAGGTTGTTAATCGATAAAACTATGATTTGATGGATTTTCAACCTTGTTCTTGTTTGATAGAAAGTTAAAATCCACAGAAAACATATTTTTAGAACTTGAAAACTTCTTGAAACAGTAGTTTTTGTATGATAAAATAAAATAAAATAATGTCCTGCACCCACCAAAATAACTAAATTTTTTCGTATTTTCTTTAAGAAGGCTCATTTAGTTAATAATTGCTCCTAATTTTTCAAGTGACTGCGACTCGAAAACTTTTGTTCGATTATTAATTTTAAATAAAATATAAATAAAATTTGTAAAATAAAATTTTGTAAAGGTTCCGTTCCTTTCAATTTTAACAATTGTAATAATTGTAAAAAAAGTGTTTAAAGCTCTTTTAAAATGTTGGGCTCGATTTCGAACAAACAGTTTCTATACACTCATAAGTTGAAAATTGCAAACTGAGCAAAACACATTTTTGGCAAGTTTTTAATTTTCAGAGGCTATTCCTCAGCAACCAGTAGACCGATCATCTGTAAAAAAATTTACGAAATGTACCATACCAAACAAAATCGATCTAAAAATGCTTAAAACTTGATTATGGTGAAGAATTATACGGTCAATTTCGAATGCAAATTTAACTTAGCAATTATAATTGATTTTTAAACTTGATATGACCATATGTTAGCTATTTTTCAAGAACCATCATTTTTTCAAAAAAATATAGCACCAGTTCCAGATTTTGCACCATCCAAAACTGAAGCGTAAAAAAGGCCTTGTTGGTCCGCTGAAAAATAAGACAAAAAATCGAACATTTTAAAAATACTTTTTTTTTGCATTTCCTTCGTGAAACTACTTAAATGGCCTACTTTTCTGTACCAAAAATATCAGAATCGAATAGCAACACTTTTCAAAATAATTGCTGAAAAGTTCTACTTTTCAGTACTGAAATGGGTGCTGAAAAGTTGAACTTTTCAACACTTGTTTCGAAAAGCAACACTTTTCAATTATTTTTTTGATTTAAACGATTTATGACAAAATACATGAAAATTTTACTTAAAATTTCACTCAATGGGTAATTTTCGGTATTGCAAAAAATGTTGTATGGAACTCGTTGCAAAACTTGATTTTTTCAGCACTCTTCGTATTTATCCAACTCGGTGAACCTCGTTGGATAAATGTACGACTCGTGCTGAAAAAATCCTCTTTTTGGATTTTTGGACTCAGAAACATAACACGGATAGAAATCCTTTAACTCTAAGTTGTCGAATTTGTGAACATTGAAATGTTCCCAAAATCGTCAAAAAAAAAAACGATTTTGATAACAATCACATGAAAATCGTTTTTTTTCAATTTTGTAAAAAATCAATCTATACAAATTCAACAACATAAAAAAAACTTTAAAATTATGCCTGAAAATTCCTTTTCAGCAAATAATTTCCATATCTATTCACAAATCTCAACAGCAGCATCCC
>NC_068939.1:10672899-10702711 GCF_016801865.2 Culex pipiens pallens
TTTATTTTGATTGGTGGCCGCCAAAGCAAAACAAAGTTTCGGTTTTCTCAATTCTTACCTACTATTTTGTTCTTAAAGCCGACACTCCCTCGCGCCGATCTGTTTATGTTCTCACCAGAGGAGTACCCAAGCGTCCATCGACGTCAGCAGTGCATAAAAAACACACACACAGTTGGAGATCGCCGACCGGAGATACCCTCCCTGAACCTCCCCACCCCGGGGGATTATTCCAATTTTCGGAGAACAACTCTTCTTCAATGCACTCCTTTATACTGCGGCCATTGACGCGCGAGCGTACTCGCACTGTACTGGGACACACGCGCTTGAAATTAAGGCCTCCAAACCAACGCCGTCGTTGCTGCAATCCGACCGTATCGGACCGTGCTGTGTGTGTCCTAGGTCATGGATTTGTGGATGAGGAGGTTGAGGAGTTGGAGGACGCCCGTGACTCGCTTTTTCCACCTCGACGACCTCGGCCTGTGCCAAGTTCAAGACTCCGGGAGGAAGTGTTCGTCGCCGCCGCCGTTGAAGACGAAGCAGAGTGTTTCATTCTTAAACATAATCAAGTAATTATGTGCAATTTTGTATGGCGCGCGGGTATTTGCATATTTACTTTGCCGGGAAGAGCGTTTGGACTTGGTGTGGACGAGTGATGGGTGAGCTCTTGTTCCCGGGACGCGGCGTGGATCGTGCAGGTCGTAGCTCAACGTTGATTTATGGGGAGTTGAGACGTTGAAGATGTCTAAGCGGTTGATTTTTTTTTTGCTTTTCCTTTTTGGTACAAGATTAGGTGAGATTTCGAACAGCTTGCAAAAAAAAATCTAAGTTTGATCAAAATATCTAAAAAGTTCATTCTGGAATTTCAGCGTAAATTACATTATTTTATCACAATTTGTTCATATTTGATTTGATTTCAAAGAATTCTCAGCATAAACATTTCGTCTAACTTTCCGTCAATCCAAAAAGTAGAACAAATTCTAATGCAGCTTTAATAAGAATTGTCAGCACTCACAACAACAAGGTCCCTTGTGAGGAACACCCCAAAACAGAGCAGTGACACACGGGTTGAACCAGTTCGGAAGGTTCATGTGGATGTCTGTCTTGGCTTGCGAAAACCTTTTGGCCTGACATATTTCAGCAACTTCTTCCCCAAACCCTCATTCTCTCAGGGGAGCTTGAGGCTTGAACTCACAGCATTTTTCTGCCTGCCTAATGTCAACGTTTCCGTTTGCTGCCAGTTTGCTTTTTCTTTCTGCTACTACTACCATGCCACTCTTCCGTCAGTCAGCCTATGTCTGACCCCCCCTTCGCAGTGTTTTCTTTGGGGGGAGGTAAATAGCGATACACATTCCCCCCTCCACCCCCTTAAACATTGCTAAACGACGGTCGCCGCTGCTTATGTGCAGTGAAGTTACATTTTCCTTGTGCGACTTTTGCTGCAGTTTTCCGCCCCGGAGTCTCCGAAGAGTTTGCTGGCTTGGAAAAGTGACGCGGCCCCACAACAGAAGGGTAAACGTGGGGCTGATGCTGACATTTTTTTTCCTGCTAAAATATGTGAGCCTTCACCTTCGGAAGTGGTCGGGTCGGGTTTGTGGGGAGCGGGAAATTGTGGAAATGAGAAAGAAAACATATGGAAAGGAAGCGCAAAGTTAAGAAGTTAAAACGGGATGAAAAATAAACAGATGGTTTGCACAGTGAGAAAAGGTTTCATTAAAACTAAAAAAAATAATAATAAATCAATGTTTGATTTTTTTTCTAAATTAAAAAATATAACTTTTCGAGAGTTTTAATTTTTAATTTAATGTTTTTTAAAGCACCACTTTAAATAAAGAGGAAAACAATGTTCTGAGATTTATATAAACATACTAGGTTGGCCATAAAAATCAATGATTCGAACAAAGTTTTGAAGAGAAATGTTTAAAGTACCTCATAAAAAAGTTTTCATCAAATTAATTATCTATTTTATGAAAACATTGATAAAAAATGATTATTTTCATACTCTCAAAGCGTCATCATTTTCTCGATGGAAAAGAATTCGAATCGATAATCTAATATATTTGGATATTATTGGGTTTTATTGGATTCTTTGGACTAATTTACACTAAGATCAATTAAAATTAATTTCCTGGATAAAAGATGAACTTGAATCCAAAAATATCTTCCAACAATTTTTTGTTTTGTAGATGCGCCAATTTTTCAATATTGCTACAAATTTGGTTTTGGTGGCAATATATATTTTATTATCCAACTCAATTCAATTCGATTTTATTGGTGCATAAACAAGATACAAAAAGTTCCTTTACAGTGCATAACAAAGTTTTGGAGTTCCTTTCAGCTGTGTGTTGCATCATAATCCATTTTGGAACAATTATTTCTTCAATTAAGGCACTAATAAGAGTAAGAAAATAAAAAAAATACAAAAATAGCGGAGGATAGGGGGTAGAAGTAGAGAAAGCTTACATCTATATCACAGGTTTTTTTATTTATCGACCAATTCTGGAGTTTTTTTTTAAAAGGTCCAATAAACCAAATTTTCAGTTTTTGCTTTTTGGGTGTTTTTCAATACCGCTGACTCAAGGCAGTTTTAAAAGCACCCAAAAAGCAAAAACTGGAAAAAAAACAATGAAATCTTCTGAATTTCATCCTACAATTATTTCGAAGACTTTTAGTATCTTTCAATAAAAAAAAAAAAACATTCCAATATCAAGTTAAACTTCGATTTGCTAGGAATACGATCTCAAAATTTATTATTTGTTTATGATTTTTTTATAAAGATTTTATCTGTTTGTTTTATTGTTTTAAACTGCTTCAAAATAGGCAGAATGTATCAAAAACTGTTGCACACAATTTTCCCTTTCTAATACTTTACAAATATTCTCACAATTGGAAATTTTATTGCAAGTTTTTTTTAATCATCAGGACACTTTTTTATTGAAAATCATCAAATACAAGCAAACGAAAATATGAAAGAAACATTAGAAATTATCGAAATTTTAAATATTTTTTTTTTCATTCTGCGCGATTGTTTATAGCAATTCTCTACGAAATGGGTCTTTTTTCTTTAATTTATTTTTTTTTGTATTTTTTCGATCCGGCTGAAACTTTTTTGGTGCCTTCAGTAACGTCATGATTCGAAATCCGGACACTTAGTACCATATTATTTTTGTTATAGCTGGCAAAAAATCATGTAATGAGTTGGAAATGTAGAAATATCATCAGGATTTAGTATAAACAGTCAGTTTTAAGAGAATGCATGCAAAATATGTCTTTTCTAACATTTTTTAATCAGAATTTGAAAATTAAAATGCCTTGTTGTGCTTCGAATCCCGGACACTGTTAAAAGCTGATTCGAAATCCGGACACTTTTGCTTCGAATTCCGGACACTCGATTTTGTTTATGAATCTCACAAATTTGGACTGAAATGTTAGTGAATGGCATTCTTTAGGTCACAAATAAGCTGTTAACATCAAAACAATCGATAGTTTATATGAAAATTTGCTAGAATTTAAGGAAATCAAAAACATAAATTTCTGCTTTGCCTTCCCGGTGCCTCGGACGCCTGTGAAATATTTCCGTTGAAATGTTTCGCATTTCTGGTAAACTTATAATTTTATATTATTTGATTGTTTTGGCATTAACTACAGCGTTCAAACAAACTTTAAATGAAAGTTGATGTTAGAATTCATCAAATAACACAGTTTTGACATTCATAATGCGAACTTATATCCAAATAATTGATAAAACAAGTTGAAGTGTCCGGGTTTCGAAGCGTCCGGGAATTCGAATCATGACGTTATGCTCAAAGAGGCAATTTTGCATCATTAGTTTGTCCATATAATTTTCCATGCGAATTTGGCAGCTGTCCATACAAAAATGATGCATGAAAATTCAAAAATCTGTATCTTTTGAAGGAATTTTTGGATCGATTTGGTGTCTTGGGCAATATTGTAGGTATGGATACGGACTACACTGAAAAAAAATAATACACGGTAAAAAAAGTTGAGTGATTTTTTAATTTAACTTTTTGTCACTTAAACTTAAGTTGCATAAAACACTATTTTTAATTTTTTTTTCTGATATGTTATAGAAGACATCAATTGCCAACTATTCAGAAATTTTCAGGTTGTGCAAAAAATCGTTGACCGAGTTATGATTTTTTTAATCGATTTTGATTTCTTCAAACAATCGAAATATTGGTCGCAAAATTTTTTCAACTTCATTTTCCGATGTAAAATCAAATTTGCAATCAAAAAGTACTTTAGTGAAATGTTGATAAAGTGCATTGTTTTCAAGGTAATGTTTGCCCATTTTTGCAAAAAAATATTTTTGAAAAGCTGAGAAATTCACTTTATTTTGCTTTATTCTTAACTTTGTTGATACGACCTTTAGTTGCTGAGATATAGCCATGAAAAGGTTTAAAAACAGGAAAATAGATGTTTTCTAAGTCTCACCCAAACAACCC
Organism: Culex pipiens pallens; assembly: GCF_016801865.2. NCBI lineage: Eukaryota > Metazoa > Arthropoda > Insecta > Diptera > Culicidae > Culex > Culex pipiens. Next base: position 10,677,363 of record NC_068939.1, read on the forward strand.
ACCATTTTCTAATGTCGATATCTCAGCAACTAATGGTTTGGTTTACAATGTTAAAATATGAAACATTTGTGAAATTTTCCGATCCTTTCGAAAAAAATATTTTCAAAATTTTTAAACAAAGACTAACAATTGAAAAGGGAGTTATATTGAATGTTTTGCCATTTTCAAATGTTAGCCTTGATTTAAAAAAATCGCTCTTATAATTAAAAAAAAAATCATAATATGAATTTGAAAAGCATGTCAAAGGAAAGCAATTCAAAAGAGAAACAAAATTATTTTTTTAGAATTTTCATTAAAAAGTAGACCAAATAAAATCATAAACTTCACCAATGAAACATTTGTGAAATTATCGGATCGTTTCGAAAAAAATATTTTCAAAATTTTTAAACAAAGACTAAAATTTTAAAAGGGAGTAATTTTGAATGTTTGGCCCTTTTCAAATGTTAGTCTTGATTTAAAAAAAATCGCTCTTATAGTTAAAAAAAATCATAGTATGAATTTGAAAAGCATGTTAAAGGAAAGCAATTCAAAAGAAAAACAAAATTATTTTTTTAGAATTGTCATAAAAAGTAGACCAAATAATACCATAAACTTCACCAAAAAAATGCCAGAAACTATAAATTAAAGAAAAAACATTTCTTAATTTATATATATTCATCTTAAGTCGATAATATTCACTGATTAATTTTTTTTAAACATTCAAGAATTGAATTTTTTAAAGCAATATATTTCATGACTATTTTCTTTTATTGTATAATTCTATTTTAGTTATTAACTTACTAAGCTTTGCTTATATTTTTGTCCAATAAAATTAAATTAGAAGTTTACATCCCTTTACAAAAAATTATTAAAAATCATGTGGAAAAAATTAAGTAACAAAACCATTATTTTTTTTCAAATCATACAGATTTCGTTTTTTTATGGCAGATACAATCCAGAAATAACAAGTTCCAATGATTCATACTCTGAAAATTTAAATTTCCACGGGATTCATCAAATGAAATAATTAAATATCTTAAACATTAAGGGGATCGCAGAAAAAACTAAAATGTTTCAAAATGGTCGGATTTGAATGATCAAAAATATAGTAATAAAGCAAATTTCAATGGAAGCTTAGGTGTAAAAAGAGGTTGAGGTTGGCAATTGCCTCAACAATCAAGCCTTCGGACACCTAGTTTCGAGTAGGAATCTCGCAATCGAGAACACTAAGGTAACGCTGTAGAGCAAAGAACTTGATTTTTTTGCAAAATTCAATTATTCTTGAATAAACCACGTTTGAGTTTTCTGATTTCATTTGAAATCCGCATTTAAAAAATATCCTGATGGTAGTGCAGGAAACAGACATATGATTTATGTTATTGCTGTTTCTGTTGTATTAATTTATATAGTTACCATTTTTGATGCAGTCGGGTATACTTTCGAATTGAAACAATTCGAAAACTGAATACATACTTGATATTGTTTTGAATTTCTAGATGTGCACCGTCTAAAAATCCTGATATTTGAAATTTAGGAATGGGTACATCAGAATCAGCTGAGTTTTATTCTTAAGAAATGTGAAAAATTATTTTTATGTGTAATTCGTAGTAAGATCTCCAATCCAATTCGTGCTCATTGGAAAGGTATTTTAATTACCTATCCAAAGATAGGTCGCATGATATATTTGGACAACGTTTTCATCAAAATATCTGAGCTCTGGCCTCCAAAGAGTGCATAAATAACACTTAAGTGCTTATAACTTTTGATAGGGTTGTCAGATCTTTAGTGTTTTGGACTCGTTAGAAAGGTCTTTCAAATACCTTTCTAAAAATGTATAGCATTACGGCCTTTCTTACAAAAACCACCCTTTTTACAATCTTGCGAACTTTAGTCAAAATCGTTTTTTTAGCATAACTTTTGAAGTACTTTACTAAACATAATGGTATGAAAATATGACCTATGGGACCTGTAGACGGATCTAAAAACACAGATCCGGACAAAATCGGTCAAGCCAGTTTCGAGAAAAGTGAGTGAGAAAAAAAATCTACGTCCATCCACACACACAGACATTTACTCAGAATTTGTCGATAGGTATACGTGAAGGTGGGTCTACGAGGCCTATTTATGAAGTTCAGTTTTCGAGTGATTTTTTAGCCTTTCCTCAGTGAGGTGAGGAAGGCAAAACACTTTTATCACAATCCCACCGTGTCCAACTTTTTTGAACTCCGCAATGACTCGACGAATGTTCTTCGCCTTTTCATTCGGCGATGTCAACCTCGTCATCATCGTCTTCTTTCGTCAGCCAGTGCTCTCCTGTGTTCGTCCCGGAGGTGATGAATGGATTGGTTTTTATTTTTCGCTTCTTTCTAAGGAGACTATTTTAAGACCGTAACACAATGCGGAGCAGCAAGTCCACGGGGTTGACGACAGTGATCCCGCGTCCACGTCAACACGCTCGCAAGGTTGACAAATGATGAAGTTTCGTTTCGGGACGGTGCATGTTCCGGTTAATCCGCCGAACGCGTGTTCTAGAAGATTACGAAGATTGCTCTACTGCGCTCTAGTGATTACGGGTGACTCTGTTGGACAACTTGTTGCTAATTGCAGCATCAGCAGCATCAAACGAGGAAACATTTCCAAACAACAAACTTCGCGGAAGAAACCTGGAATGTGCGCGCAAACATCTGTCCGTCAGACTCCAGTGAGTTTCTTGAAGGGAGACAACCGTGGGAGGGAGAGGGAGGGTCAACATATGTTTCCAATGTTTTTATAACCTGCTGCTTGTACTACCGAGCTTCCTGTTGTTTCGTCGTGAAACCAAGTTCAGCTGCGAAGAAGACGTGTGAGAAGTCAATCTTCATAACGATAATGTGGGCTGGCCCCCCCTCATTTAGTATGTGTGAGAACATCCATGAATGTCAAAATAAATCCAGCGTTAATTGCCAGCACGAGCTGAGGAATTCGTTTTTTTTTCTCACTCGTTTGTGTTTTATGCCTCACGAAGCACGACCAACAGTTTGTCACAATAATGAAGTCGTTTAAAAATAAATAAATTTAATATTTTTGAAGCACGTGGGTCGTTGAGGGATACTAAATGTTATCTCCGGCTCAAAAATCACAGTTTCTTTAGAGATCGTCGTAATTTACGTACTTTCTGGATGATGCTTCACTTCCCCCAGGTGGAAAGGATGAAAAATACAGTGAACTTAAATTTACCTGCTTATCTCAACTTATCACACCTGGTTTTGTTCCAAACTGGGCTAGTGTAGCAGTGTTGCCAGTGAGCTGCGAAGCGCGCCAAAAAGGTGGCCACGGTACTCGAGTCGAGTGTCGGAGCGTAAAAGTGTCCTTTTTTGCAGTTTTGCTCCGGGTGGATCTCCCTGGGTCGAGAGTTGGCACAGTTAGGGATGTTGGGAGTAAAATTAGATATTTTTCTTGTAAATGCAAAGGGTCAAGAATATTCGTGTTTGGCAGAGCCAAAATGGAAATTACTAGATTATTTGCTGCATTTTAATGATTTTTTATTTTGACCATTGATTTCAGTGTTGTTATTATAATTCTTACCTCAAATTGTCAAGGTGGTTTATGAATGGTCAAAAGATGATTTCAAATTTTAATCATTTTTTTTTTATTTTCTTAATTTTTGAAACAAAAGCTCTTGCTCACAGAAATTCTGAATGTCAAAAATTTAAACTACATTCAATTAGAATATTTGCTGTGATTCATGAAAAAAACACATTTTTATTTTAGAGTTTGTGACCCTGCCCATGATTGGAACGCGTTGCTATTTTGTGACACGTCCTATCTTTTTACAATAACAAAATCAGTATTGAAAAAAAAACCTAGTGCGACGTCATGATCTCACGGACCCTCTCCCTCGCGCTGGCGAATTTAGCGGAAAATCACAGTTATTTTCCGAAATTTGGCATTATTTTATTGATAAGAAAAAAAAAATAAACTGGGATTACACAAAATTTATCATATTCAAACTCAAAACTTGTTGTTTAAAACTTATCTTCTAAGTTGTAGATTTGTTTTTCAAATTATCTTTGGAGCGTCTGATGATTGTCATAGATAAAGTCGTGACACTTTACTGGAATTCAAACATTTATTTTTAACATCAGCAATACTATGACATAATATATACAAAGTTTGCTGGATACAACCTCTCGATGTTTAGAAAATTACAATATTTGAATTAACATCTTCTTTAAAATAAATATTAATTAATAGTGAGTGGTTCTCAATTAGCACACAAAATCTGTCAATGTCTGATACAAATAAAGATTAATCAATATTCTGATTAACATTAGAAAAATCCAGCATTCCCAGACTTATCTGATATTTAGCAACCCTGAATACGGGTATGAATCGACGCAAAAATTTTACGACGGACACCGATTTTGATGAAAATTTCAGCTTTTGATGGTCTACACAAAAGATAAAACGAAACTAAACGAAACTATTGGCACTACGCCCCCCGGGGCATGGCCTTCCTCTAACGTGGGATTTCTGCTCCAGCGCCTCTGACGAGACAGGAGAAACCGGGACCGACGTTTTACTTCACCATCCGATAGAAGCTCAGTGGATAAGGCGGGAATTGAACCCGCGTCTCATAGCATCATCGGGATCGGCAGCCGAAGCCGCTACCCCTGCGCCACGAGACCCACAAAAGATAAACTCATCCCAAATATGAGCTCTCTACGATGAAGGGAAGTGAGATAAAACATTTATTAAAAAATTTTCAAAAGTTTCCAAATAAATAGGCCAAATTTTTAAAATGGTCATTACTCAAGTTTGACAGTACGTAAATCTGCTCACTTGGTTTCATTTGAAATGCCTTTACATGCACTACAATTTTGATTTTGAATGACATGTATCGATTTTTTTTAATTTTCAATGCTTTCACCAAGAATATATTTTTTGAAAACTACAGTTTCATAGTAAGAAAACTCAAAATTGATTTCAAAATACCGTTTTTATCGAAAGTACACGAAAAAAAATCAATTCTCGAAATCGTGAATTAAGTTCACTCATGCGAGAACCACAAAGGAATATATGCACGTTTATAGTGCAAATGCACCATACTCATGAATATATTCCTTCGTGGTTCTCACATTCGTGAACTTATTTCACGATTACGAGAATTGTTTTTTTTTTCTTCTGTGTACTAAAATTTTGTTTTTTTTTTTGTTGTATGCTTAACAAACGAAGCGAAATTGTGGATGCTTTTTAACTCTTTTAAAGATTTTTTAAAATTTCACACAATACATTTTTTATTCGAAAATACTCAAATTTTCCATATTTGCAAAACGTATATCAAACGAAGCGAAATTGTGTATCCTTTTTACTTTAAAATAGTTTTTTTCTGGAAAATAACAAATAATTTCACAATAAACCGTATTTTTTCGAAAATATTTAAATTTTCCAATTTTGCAAAATGTGTATCAAACGAAGCGAAATTTTTCACAAAATACCGTATTTTTCGAAAAAAGTAAAATTTCCAAAAAATGCAATATGAATATCAAACCAAGTGAATTTTTTGTATGATTTTTCACCTTATGATTTTTTTTAGGAAATATCAAATATTTTTACAATAAACCGTATTTTTTCGAAAATACTCAAATTTCAATAATTTGCAATATGGGTATCGAAGCGAAATTTGTTATGTGTTTTAAAATAAGTTTTGCTTTCCTCACCTCAATGAGGAAAGGCTTTAAAATCACTCGAAAATTGAACTTCTTTATTCGACCTGGAAGACCCACCTTCACGTGTACCTATCGACTCAGAATCAAATTTTGAACAAATGTCTGTGCGTGTGTCTGGATGTAAGTCTGTGCACCGAAAACTATGCCCACGATTATCTCCGGATTGGCTGAACCAATTTGGACCGTTTTTGTCACATTCGATCCGTCTTGGGATCCCACATGATCATAGTTAATATTATGAAGTTTGGAAAAGTCTTTCAAAAGTTATGCTAAAAAAAATTTGGCTAGAGTTTGAAATATTGTAAAAAGGGTGATTTTTGTCAGAAAACCCGTCATGCTTAGAAAGGTATTTAAAAGACCTTTCCAACAAGCCCAAAAGATTGAAGATCTGACAAGCCTATCAAAAGTTATAAGTACATTAGTGTTTTTAATAAACCTTTTTTTGAGGCCGGTTCTATAATATTTTGATAAAAATAAGTATTATTCATACAATTTTTTGAGACTGTGTGGTATATCTGGAGTTTTTTTTAAAAGGTCCTATAAACCAAATTTTTATTTTTTGCTTTTTGGGTGTTTTTGAATACCCCTGACTCAAGGCGGTTCTAAAAACACCCAAAAAGCAAAAATTGAAAATTTGGTTTATAGGACCTTTTCAAAAAAAACTCCAGATATGCACTTTATGAATGCGAGGAAGGGTTCAAAACACCTAAAGGTGAATTAATTAACGTTTTTTTTTGAAAATATAAAAATTTTCACCAAATTAATTAAATACATTAATTCTTAAATTTTGAATTTTTCACTCTTTTAAAGGTTTGTTTAATGAAAATTAGAGAACAATTTTGAATATTTATACCTTGAAACTGGCTGAACTTTCAAAAAAATATGTTCTTAGTGAAAGCATTAAAAATATAACTTGATATAATTAAGCCGATTTCAGAAAGATTTTAAAAATGAGTTATCGTCTATAACCGGCGATAATATTATCGCCGATAGAATCAGCGATATGACGATAACGTATAGGTTGTCGTTAACAACCTTGGTAGATTTCCTACATGTTTAGCGTTGAAAATGATCATTCCTACTTCAAAAAATCCTCAGTCAGCAGCAGTGACACCTTCGCCACTTGCTCTCTCGGTTCCCCTCTAATGACATCGTTTGCGCCTGAAGTCCTCGACAGCTCGCGCCCCGTACTTGGACTCTTCAGCGTCCGTTTTTTTTTTGCTCCCCCCTCCCAGAACTGGGTTGACTTAACTCTCGGGACGGTCTGGACGGACACTCTGACAGTGTCGCGCTGCCTGCCAGCCTCGTCGTCATTTATAATATGCACACGTTTCAGCGATACATAACATGATCGTTTATAATTCATAAATGAAATTGTACACACAGCCACACACAGAGAGTAGAGTTGCACCTTCTTCCTGGACCTGGCTGCATGGTGTTGCAGATCTACTAGGGGAGTAGTCGCGACGGTGTCACTCCGTTCTGTTTGCAGTGACGGACGGCGCCAAATGGAGGTTGGGAGCAGGAAAAAAGTCTTCTTGTAGACTGAGCTGTCATAATGTTTTTTTTTTTAAGTTTGACTGAAAAGATTGAAATAGAGCAATCGTCTTCAGGATAGTTTTTGGAAGATTTCACTTTTCCATTTTTTGACGACAATTCAATGTTGACAGTGACATCTAGTGGAAAAATCTCAATGATGAACCACCCTAGTGTTTGCTGGTGTGGACGCTGTCCTTGCACTCCATCCAGACAGAACCGCTCTCCGCGTAGAACCGGCAAAGGATTTAGGAGACAGCTGTGTTTACTTCGACAGCGGCGGCTGCTGGCAGTGTTTGGAATACATTAAACCGCCGCCAAGTGAAGCCAAGTGCGAGTGTGTTTATGAATAGCTCTCTGAACCTAACCTTGCGCGTCCGGAGATTCTACCTCCATCCACTACCCACCACCCCCACGGAGATTGCGAGTGTCTCTCTACTTTTTTAATGAATTTTTATTGAAAAGAAGACCGTCGTCTGCGGCGGGCCAGTCTCATGGAAATGCATATTCATGAGAGAGTACACGGACTCATCACCGCCGCCGTTGACACACACACTACGCGTAATTAGACCGACTTACTTCTACTCCGCTACCTTTTCCGTTTTGAGTGGTCTTTACGCGCCCGAGATGTCAGCAAATTTTAATCGATTTTTCTCCACTTTTCTTATTTTCATTCCAGAAAAATGTTCATCGGAGGACTCAGTTGGCAGACAAGTCCAGGTAGGTCCAAGTGTCACCCCCACCAACCTCCTATTAAGCAGCGAAAAAGTGTCAACCGGATTTGGCCCCGCCCCGGGGCTAATTGAAGGATTATACCGTCGCGAGGGGAAATTAGCTCCTCTCTAGAGGGACGGAAAATTTGTCGGTCGACAAATTGTTGTAAGCAAATTTAAATTAGTGTGGTTGCACCACACCAGGTCCACCATCAGGTCCTGAGAGAGAAGAGGGGGTTGTGGTGGCCACGAAAATTAACTTGTATCTTGTAGGGTGGTCGTCGACGTCGTCGTTTTAAAGAAGTAGGTAGAAGCAGTGAGAGCCTCACCCCGCGGGATTATAGGCGAATAAACTAGAAGTAAGAGACAGTTTTATTGGGCCGTTTGCTTGGTTTTAAGGCCGATGGCCTCGTAAATAAGTCGGGGAATTGTGTAAGGCCAGTAATAGTGGAGTGGTTTTACCGTTTTGAGTCATTTAAGGGGATTTGAAATATCAATTTGTTTGGTTTTATTGAGTCTCATTTTTATTAAGCAAATTTTTTTTGAAGATTTGTCTTATTAATAATACAAAAATATTATTTTTTATTCATTGTTTTTAAAGCCACACAGTAGGCTTTAATTTTTTAGAACCTTTTATCAACTTAGTGCTAGAGGAAATATATCGATGTTCCGCTTTCTAAGCCTGAGAAGTTATTAAAAAGAAGTTGATTTATTTATTGCTTCAAAACAGTTGCAAATGAAATTGAAGGCTGTAATGCAATGCAATAGTGTTGAAATACCAAAATTAAAATTGCGGTAAGAACCGAGTCATTTCCCCTCAATAAATTAAATCACATTGAATAGTAGTTTATGCAACAAGTTGCAAAAAGAAGATTTTTTCAGCACGAGTCATACATTTATCCAACGAGGTTCATCGAGTTGGATAAATATGACAAGTGCTGAAAAAATCAATTTTTGCAACGAATTCCATACAACATTTTTTTTGCAATTGTTAAAGACACCATTTGAGTGGAATTATAAGCCAAATGTTCATGTATTTTGTCAATTATCCGTTTATAACAAAATAATGTTGAAAAGTATTACTTTTCGAAACAAGTGCTGAAATGTTCAACTTTTCAGCATTTATTTTGAAAAGTTTTTCTTTTCGATTCTGTTATTTTTGGTACAGAAAAGTAGGCTTTTTCATCGTTCAAGAATGACAGGAAAAGTAAGTAGTTTCACGACGGAATTGCAAAAAATTAATTTTCAACCGACTGTTTAAGAAAACTTTTTGAATTCAGTGTGCCCATTTTCTAAGGCAGATGTTTTATTTTTTAATGTTTTATTGCAGGTTAAAAATATTTTTCATTTGTTTAAGGACCTTTTAAAAAAACTCTAGAAATATTCCCTAAATATTTTTTTAATTACTAAAATTTTAATGTTTTCGATATGGGTATCAAATACTGCTGAATTTTGCAAAGATTTTCATTATTTTACATTTTTAACAAAATTTCGTATTTAAAAACTAATGTTTTTTTTGAAACAAAATATTTTATTTTTTTAAAGTTTTAATGCTGGTTTCAAAATTATCAAAAACATCAGACAAAATTTAAATAAAAATGATTGTTAAAAAACATAATTTTATTGGAAAAACTTGTCACATCGACTCAAAAAAAAAAAAAAAAAAATAGAAAAAATCGTTTAACGAATATTTATGAACTTTTGAGCAAACTCGCTATTCTTAATGTTTTTGGAAATTTTGAATTTTGTTACCACAGATTGGGGAAAAAAAGAAAAAAATTTTTTTCATGAATTCATTACTTTTTTTCAAATTTGTAAAAGAAGCAAACCTGTTTAAACTAAAAAAACTGTTCAAGTTGCGTCTTTCGATTTCAAAAATTTGGTACCCATACATGTATAGGTCATCGCTGAAACTTTAAATTTATCCCAGTTTTAGTGAAAAAACTGATTTTTTGCCGATTTCGTCATCGTCCCGTTGTTGCGCGTGGCGCGTCGAAAAACACAGTTTATAATTAAAAAAACGTTACTTAATCCACCTTTAGGTGGTTGGTGCCTTCCTTGCATTTATAAAAGTGAATACCCTATACAGCCTCAAAAAAGTGTAAAAATAACACTTATTTTTATCAAAATATCTGAGATCCGGCCTTAAAAAAAGTGTATATATCACTAAAGTACTTATAACTTTTGATAGGGTTGTCAGATCCTCAGTCTCTTGGGCTTATTGGAAAGGTCTTTTGATTACCTATCCAACGATGGATCGAATGATAGATCCGGACAGCTTTTTCATCAAAATATTTGAGATCCGGCCTCAAAAAAGTGTATAAATGACACTTAAATACTCATAACTTTTGATGGGGTAGTCAGATCTTCAATCTTTTGAATGCATTGGAAAGGTCTTTCAAATACCTTTCTAACAATATGTAGCATGACGGGGTTTCTTACAAAAACGACCCTTTTTACAATCTTCAGAAGTTTAGCTAAAATCGTTTTTTTAGCATAACTTTTGAAGTACTTCATTGAACTTCAGAATATTAACTAGGGTCTTGTGGGACCCCAAGACGGATCGAATGAGACCAAAACGGTCCAAATCGGTTTAGCCAGTCCGGAGATAATCGTGTGCATATTTTTAGGTGTACGGACTCACATCCAGACACACGCACAGACATTTGTTCAGAATTTGATTCTGAGTCGATATGTATACGTGAAGGTGGGTCTACGAGGTCGAATAAAGAAGTTCATTTTTCGAGTGATTTTATAGCCTTTCCTCATTGAGGTGAGGAAGGCAAAAACAGAATCGCGCGGTTCCACATCGCCAATTTTTTTTAAACATTTTGTAAAATTTTCCGAGGAATCCGACAAAAACATTTTCAGACATAGGCTCTTTGGTCCAGACACGGTCAAATCGCCATTTTAAGTTTTCATACGACTTTTTGAAATGGTTTTTTTTCGGACTTTAAATTATTTCTCCTTGAGTCCAAGACAGCTAAAATCGGTTGAAATTGCATAAAGTTATGATTTTTTGAAAAATGTGGTTTTAGCGAAATTTTACGAAATTAGCCGTTTTTGGGGCCACCTTAGCACGGTGTATGTCACCCAAACGGCCAAATAAAAAAAAAAATACGGGTCTTATTATTTCGGCTAAGGAACCCCCAGATTTGAGCCTGATCGGTAAACTTTTTTCGGTTTAGGCTCTTTTCAAATGGGACTGCTGTATAATTAGATCTCACTAGTTTTTTTGGCCAAATTTTTCCTAGTTTTTGTTTAATTGCATTTGAAGAACCTTCTGTTACCAAACGGTTATTGAAAAGGAAATAGTTGCAAGGAACACCAAATCTCTATGAACCAGTTATTCACACAAATTGTAAAATTGTTATTTCGGTAAATAAAATGAATTGAATTGAAAAATAATTACAAGAAAATTTTCACAATAAAAGTATTTTATCTGTGTTTCGAAAATACATGTCTCTCAAAAAAAAAAAAATACTTATAAATATTGTTATTGCAATACGGGTATCAAAAATCAAAGTTTTTTGCAATATGGGTATCGAATGAACGGGATTTTTTTTACATTTCGAAGGTTCTATCACATATTTTTGAAAGTACTCAAAATTTTCACAAAACTTCTATTTTAATGCAAAACAATAAATTACAGGTTTTTAACAATATTGTTGGGTTCACAGAAAACCACCAGCCGTTCCCAAAACTCCGCGACTCACTGTGCTCGATGGTAGCACCCAGGTAGAGAGAGGCAATTCGGTGTTTAGTTCCCGTCAGAGTCCCGGCGTGTGATCCTTTGATCAGCTCATCCCAGCTCCCCAGTAGACGGTCCGATTTCAATGTAGATTAACCTTTTTCAAAAGCAGCGCTCCTTTCTCCTTTTGCCGGAACTCCCACATGGGGCAAAAGAGCTCGCAATATAAAAAATAAAGAAAAACAAATCTCGCCAAGATAAGCACAACATGAATGTCTAATGACACGACGATGAAAAGCTGCAACCTTCCCGGAAGAAACCCGTGTTGACACCCGCCCGAACCCGGTATCGAAACCGGGAGGGTTTAAATGCCACCGAGTTGAGTTGGGAGACCCCTTCTGTGGATGATTTTAATTTGAACCTGCACCCCGGCTTCGTCACCCCGGCAGGTTCGTGCGGCCCAGAGTAATGGGCTGTCTCCGGGTCTCCCGTTTTGTCTTGTCTCGTGGCTTCCGTGTAGGCCTCTGGTTAGTGGTGCAAAACTGCAGTTTCTGTACGACATGGTGTTCTTTCGGGGCTTGGATGGCACTGGATGGGAGGTTGAGAAGGGAAATTTATCATTTACATTTATGTCAGATACGTTCATTCAGTGGCAGCAGTTTGGCCTCGTTTCTTGGTTTTCCATGAAGACTTGTGGAAGGTGGAGTCATGAGTTACACCCATGGAACGGGTGTCAACAACGGAAAAAGGAATAGTCAGATGGTTCTGCAATGTTAATTTATCGTACTAAGAACCCTGGAGAAGCTTCGAATCTAGAATCGAAACGTCGTAGAAGCTCCTCAAACCTTACTTTTGAGTGTATCGCCATATGTTGAATGTCAACAGTCATCCCTCAGCACACCAGGTAGCTCCCCGTCGTCCAAAAGGGACCAGCAGCTGGGGGTCTGGAATCGCTCTAATGGCGCGTCATCGTCTGACAGCTCCTCTGCACTGCCAAACTTCCCCAGGGAACTCGCTACCATGACTGGGAGTTCTTGCATTCCGTGGATGCTCCCCCAGACGAATGACGAAGGGAACCTTTTCATAAAATGGTCCACGAAGACAAGCCAGCGGGACCAGAAATGATGTGTCTTGACTTTCTGACGTTAATGTAGATTATTACTGCTGTGGAGAAAAGGCAGATAATAAGTGAAGAATGTGCGCCTTCCGGATCTTCTGCAGCAACAACAAAAAATCAGAAACACACACATTGCACACCATCGCCATGATTAATGAACGCAATTCAACGAAACAATTCCATCAATTCAATCAATCATGAGCACGTGTGTGGACGTGTGGGAGAGCGAGCTGATGCTGGACAACAGGTGCATCCTCGAGGTCCACGCGAAATCACTGTGAAAATATTTGATAATAAATCTGTCGGCAAACAGAGCGCGCAGCGTGGAACCAGCCGGACGGACGCGGACGTGCCCGGAAGTCCATCTCCTCCCGCGGAGTGCGGTACATTGCTGGTGTTTACATACAAAGCATCTCGCCCCGTGGAACTTGGGATGGCTGGTTGGAGGCTGCTGACAGTGGCGTTTAGTTTAGGTTAGGTTGGATAAATATTTTAAAATAATGTTACTATATTAGTCCCTTTAATACTTAAATACTTTTGAACTGTGATTTTAAGCATTTGTTTGCGATTTGAAAGGTGTTTTCTACCTGAACTGCAATTTTTAATTGATTTCATATTTCATTAGGGTAATTCTCTACAAACCCCCAGAAATCGAAAAAAGTTGCCCCGACCCCTCTTCGATTTGCGTGAATCTTTGTCCAAACTTTTGTCTCTGATCACGAATCCGCGATCCGTTTTTTGATATCTCGTGACGGAGGGGCGGTACGACCCCTTCAGTTTTTGAATATGCGAAAAAAAGACGTGGTTTTCAATCCTTTCTACGTCGTCGTGCTATCTTGCCGTACCCGCCATTTTGACATTCCGAGAAAAACGCTTTTTAATGTTTGACCTTGGAGTAATTCTCGCTGAAAGTGGACCACTATTTACACAAGGTGCTCAAAAATCAAAAGCAATATACTTTTCTAATAGCCCCCACCAAGTTATGAAAGAAACCATGTTTGGTTGGTTGAATTTGTCCTCACATCGGCGCCACGAAGCTAAAACATTTTTTTTAATTGGTAATTTTTTAACTTAGGCGCGTCTACAAAAATGCTAATAACTTTGCAAAACTTCAACGAACCCTTGATGTTTAGGGGTGTTTTGGAAAGGAAATGAGCAGAGCTTTCGAATGCACTTGTCAGAAAAATACCGTTCCATACATTTTTTAGCCTAAAACAACAATGTATTTTTAAAAGTCATTTTTGAAGGCCGGCGCCCCGCTTTATCGAAAAACTGACAAATCCATTCGAAAGCTGAGACGATTTCACATAAAGGACCAATAAATCTAAGGTGTATGTTCCTCCTATCTTGTTTAATCTTATTTTGATTCTGAGAGCGCAGCGCTCCGTTCGTATTTCGGGCGCCCAAAATGTTGCATTAGCTTGCCCCAATTTAAGGTTTTGTCAAACAATATAGGTGCTTATCTGAAATTTGATTGCAAATCCAAATTCAGCGACCTAAATAACTATAAGAAACCATACTTTGGGCTCCAAAACATATGCCACATGTAAATAATAGTTCGTGCTGGTTAATTCTGGGTAATTTATAAAATTTCACTTTTTTTTTCTCACTAAAACTCAAATATCTTTGCGTTGGAGTATCGAAATTACGATTTCTCATTAGTTTTACTGTATTTTTTTTCATTAGTTTTACTGTAAAAATGTCCACCAAATTGTAAATAAGCATTTAACAACAAAAAAAGTAAACAAAAACAACTTTTCAACATTAAATTGCCTGGCAGAACCCAAAACCTTAAATATTGGTCAATTATCGATAGTGCATCTTGATCCTTGGATAATAAACTATCATTTAAAAAGTAAGCACCTATATTGTTTGACAGAACCTTAAATTGGGGCAAGCTAATGCAACATTTTGGGCGCCAGAAATACGAACGGAGCGCTGTGCTCTCAGAATCAAAATAAGATTAAAAAAGATAGGAGGAACATACACCTTAGATTTATTGGTCCTTTATGTGAAATCGTCTCAGCTTTCGAATGGATTTGTCAGTTTTTCGATAAAGCGGGGCGCCGGCCTTCAAAAATGACTTTTAAAAATACATTGTTGTTTTATGGCTAAAAAATGTATGGAACGGTATTTTTCTGACAAGTGCATTCGAAAGCTCTGCTCATTTCCTTTCCAAAACACCCCTAAACATCAAGGGTTCGTTGAAGTTTTGCAAAGTTATTAGCAATTTTGTAGACGTGCCTAAGTAAAAAAATTACCAATTAAAAAAAATGTTTTAGCTTCGTGGCGCCGATGTGAGGACAAATTCAACCAACCAAACATGGTTTCTTTCATAACTTGGTGGGGGCTATTGGAAAAGTACATTGCTTTTGATTTTTGAGCACCTTGTGTAAATAGTGGTCCACTTTCAGCGAGAATTACTCCTTGAATAAACAAAAACCAAAGCACGCAATTTGTTTTATTTCCAGTTGTCTTATCGTGGTGCCGAAATTTAAATGAAATTTTTAGCGTTTCTTTATCTATACACGAGATGAATTCATGCTTAATATGAGCCATCTTTGAATAAGGAAGGTAGGATAAAACGAACATGGAAATTCGAAGTTCGATTTCGAGGTGTTCGTGTTTTTGAAAAACTAGATGAAATTTAAATTTCTTTGTTGCAGGTCTTTTCAGAAACTTCAGATGTGCCAAAAAGTTTCTGGATTTTCATTGAATTTGTCTTAGAGATTTTGGTTGCACATAGGGCAGCAATCAAATATTTTAAGAAAATTTAATAGGTCACTATATGGCACCCATTACAGCGTGGTACAGACCCGTTATGCTATGATATGCTATGAAGTTTTATAAATAATACTCGTAAGCACATGTCGTAATCGGTGCACTTTATGAAAATTTCTAAAAATACCTCGATTGTCAACTTAAACTGTTCAATTCAGACTCAGAAATCTTTATAAAAAAAACATTGATTAAAAAGGACTTGTTTCTTCTTAGCTAATAAAAACCTAAAAAAATATGATGGTGTAAATTATAATCTAAAAAATTGCTCGAATAACCAAAATAATTTGATAATATTCAGTTCAAGATGCAATAAAAGGACTTGATTTTCATCTGATTTTTTATTTTTTTAGTTTTATTAATTTTATATAACAATTTTATAGAACTGTTTGTTTGCCCAGATACTTTGCATTTTTTTCTTGAAAAGCACAATTTATATCTTTCATGAAAAATTATCGAACTAACAATGTCTGCGTTTTATTTATCTAAAATTAAAACGGATTGAAACTTTAAATTTAAAATAGCTAAATATATCTTAAAAAAAAAAACAAAAAAGCTTATCATTAATTTGAATAAAAATCTAAACAAACTGATAAGCTTAAACAATCATACCAACAATAAAATTAAAAAATCTTCTTCAATTTTTGTTTCATCATCAAATTTGAATGATTTTTATATAAAAAAAGTTGAAAACCTTTAAGACATTTTTTAATATTTTCTAGCAGCTGTGTTTAACATTTAATTTCGTTGTTTTCCGTTGACCTCTGGAGTAAAACAGTTTTTTTTAAGGGAAATAATCTTTGGAATGGTAAAATTGACATCGAACATATGAAAACTATACAATTGAAAAAGTAGAATTTTGAAAAGTTAGAAGTTTGGCTTATTGTAGGCTGTGACAATCACACTATCTACAGTCGTTAAACTTTTCTTAAAGTTAGAAGTTTTGTTTGTTGAATATGATTTTTTTGATAAATTTTCCTAAAATACTGTGTAAAATTGTGAAATTCAGCAGTAACTGATGAAAATTTAACTAGTTCCTGATGTAAGATTACAAATTTGTTTAACACAAAATCTGTCACCATTTTTTTCTGTTTGAGTAATAAGACACAGAATCCAGATTACAAGGACTATTGTATCGTGTCAAATCCAAATCCAAAAAAAAAAATAATAATGTTTCAACAACTTTTCAATTTGCTTCGCTTCGTTAGGAGACGGTGATTTTAGCCGAATAATGTTTCAACAACTTTTCAATTTCTCAAAACCATTGGATAAAATATACTCTTATTTTAAAAATAGAAGTTTGACTATTTGACTTGTTAAATGTAACTTTGACAATGTTTTTATGCAAAAAAACTGTTTTTTAGCGTTGAATTATAAAAGAATGGAAAAAAAAAATAACAAGGTAGACAATATGGATTTTGTACGGATCTTGGACAATCGCCATAACCCCTAAGGTGTCCACGTAGTTTATGGATGGTCCCAAGCAAACAAACGGCGTGTTTTCTGGGCAACCTTAAGGAGAAAAAATAGTCATCACTACTTTCAAAAGTGTCTTATAGGAAATTTTCTCAGCTTTCCAATGCTTCTTAGAGCAAAATGTTTCATCGGGAAATTTCTGAGACATCTCTATTTTAAGTTTTTTCTTTTAAAATCCATGATCATTTATTGGAAACTTTTAAATAACAGTCCAGGAAACTTTTCAAATGATGTGTTTCATGTGTATTTTACTGACCAAAATGTGCAAAATAAGACAAGAAACAACTTTGTAGAAGGTTGCAAACCGCTAAACATTTTGAAAATTAAGTTTTAACCAAATTTTTGAATATGTGGGATTTATTCAAATAATAAAATAATAAAACCGTATTGAAACATTATTTTTAACAAGAACAAATAGATTAATAACAAATAACACCGGTCTGCTCTGATTCAGCTTGGAATTAGCTGATACAACCGAAATTTCTACAGGTTTGAGATTGATAGGGTATTACAAGATTTTTATGAATAAATATCATATTTCCTTAATCAAACACTAACTAGTTGCATGGATACAAAACATGTTTTATACTCGAAATTATACTGCAAATTAATGTTGCTAGCTTTAGGAGAAATACTTTTCATTAGTATAAAATGATTGTTTCAGTTTTTTTTGTATTAAATGATCAAGGAATTAACAATATTTTAGAAGATTATAAGACACTCATCTTCAATCTCATCTTAAAAAAATATTTATGTGTTGATTTTTGTTCAAATAGTTTGGAAAGAAAGTTTCTGTTTGATTTTTTTTTTGCTAAAATACTATTTAATTTTTGTTCAAACAAAAATAAATGTTTGTGACGGTGATTTCAGAATTCTGAAGCGGAATACTCGAGTTCTATTGCTTTTTTAAGTGCATTTTCTACAGAAAACATTTTATAAAATTTTATCTTTATTTTATACTCATGAAAATATGACTTTTGAAACTTGCTACAGTAATATGTAGTACATTTTCGATTTCAAATCATATTTGTATTTATGTTCCTGGTTAATGTTTGCTTAAAAAAAATCAAATTTATTCATTTAAATTCAATAATACCTTGTGGTTTGGTTGAGCGTTTTAGCAGAATGCATTACTGTGAATACAAAGAGACGAGTTGTTCCTTTTAATTCCGCTATATATTTTAATATCTTGACAGATACGTATTTCGTCTACTACTTGCAGACTTCATCAGTGTTCTGTTCTCGACTGAAGGTTCATCGCTGGTGTATCCATATTTGTAGTTACTGTAGGTACTACCTCCTCGTTCTTCTTTTGTGCTTGTATAGGTAACAGCTTAAACAGCCACGTTGAGCCGTTACCTGAATCCTTGTTGAGTAAACGTTTGTTGCCTGCCTTGAAGATTTCCAAACTTTCAGCGACAGCCAGCTTCGATGGGTTAGTGATGTGTCTTAAGATGACCGCGTCGCTAGCTGTGATGTTATGTTTTTCCTCGATGATGTGTTCGGTTACTGCTGACTTGAAATGGGGGACAAATCCTTTCCGTTTTTCCTCCATGGCAATTTTGACATATGTGTGTATATGCTCATCCAACCTGGTTTGCAGCAATCTCTTAGTTTGTCCAATGTAGCTCATATCACAGTGGCCGCAGGATACCTCGTAGATGCCGGGTTTGCCTAAAGTCGGTATGGGGTCTTTCGTTGAACCTAAGATGGATTCCAACTGGCTGTTTCTACTGCTGAACACTAAATCGATGCCAAATTTAGCCAGTTTTTGTCGTAATGGGCGTGTTATCCTGTAGTCGAATTCTACTGCTGCTCTTCGCAGTGGCTCTGCTGATGGCGTAAGGGTTGTGAGTGAAGTTCTGTGCAGTTTTCTTTCCTTCTTATCGATGATTGCTTGGATAGTTGTTCTGCTGTAACCGTTGATTTCCGCTGTTTCAAATATGTACTCCAATTCTTTCTGTTTTCCTGCTTCGCTGAGGGGTAAAGTTGTCATCCTATGTATAAAATAATGATATGCTGCCATCTTATGTTGGAATGAATGGTTTGACGTGGCTGGGATTGTTCTTCTGGTGTTTGTTGGCTTCCTGTAGATCTCGAAAGAAAACGAAGATGGGCAACCTGGTTCTCTTAGGATCAGGATGTCTAAGAAAGGTAACTTTCCTTCGACTTCCATTTCATAAGTGAACTTGATGCTCCTGCGTGCACTGTTTATGGTGTCCAGTACCGTTGTTAGTGAGTCCCTTTTGATGATGCAGAAGATGTCATCTACGTATCTCCACCAACGTTCTGGTAGTAGGTTTTTGGTTTGTAGTTCGTGTTCCAAAGCTGCCATATAAACATCGCTCATGAACGGTGACAGTGGGTTACCCATCGATGCTCCCATCCTCTGTTGGTAGATGCAATCCCTGAACTGGAAGTAGCTCTGTTCCATGCATAATTTGACGAATGTTATATACTGGATCGTTTTTTGTCTCCATGGTTCTCCCTCGTATTGTGATTGCAGCCAATCCCGTAGAGTTCCTATTGCGTTTTTTACTGGTATGCTTGGGAACAGTGCTGTTACGTCGAAGGAAACCATTATTTCATCCTCAGCTATCGGTCCCGACTCTAAGAGCTCCTTTGTGAACACCTGCGAACTGATGATCGAACGGCTCGGGAAGGGTTTCGGCATACTCTTGAATTCCTCGACAAGCCACTTTGCGATCCGACTGGTTGGGGCATCCACTGCTGAAATGATTTCTCGCATCTCGTTGCCTGGTTTATGCACTTTAGGTAGTGCTTTAATCCTTGGTAGAGTTGGGTTCGGTACTCTCAACGATTTTGCAGTTTTCCCAACCGATTTCAAAAGGCCTGCACATTCTTTGATGGTGTTCTCTACTTTTTTGACCATATCGATTAGCGTGTATCCTCGTTGTAGTGAATATTTTTCCCTGTTTCCGAGTTTCTCAAGAAGTTCCTTGTCGTATTCGTCCCGGTCCATGATTACTACCCGGTTTCCCTTGTCCGCTTTTAGGTAGTACACGGGTTTCTCCTTGAGTTCCTTCACTACTCGTACTTCGGCGTTGTCCTGGTGTTTTGTTGTTGCTTCTCGTATTAATTTGGATACCGTCATCCTGACGCTGTTGATTTGTGCTGGAAGGAGCGGGGGAGGTTTTGTATGTTTTTCGTCGATGCTGTTAGCATTGATAACAGTTTCGATGTCGATAACAATGTTTTCCAGGTTTGGTTTTGATGATACCGCGTACTTAAGACCTTTGTTGAGTAACGTTAACTGTTCTTCTGAAAAAGTTTCAGAAGAACGATTAACAACGAACTCTTCTAAGGGTTTAACTACTTCATCGGACTGAAGAAAATCATCGCAGGTATCCACAAAGACATCGCCTTCTTGAAAAAATGCGTCGAACACCGAGTTACACCAACTAGCCACAAGATTAGGACGAAGGGTCATACGGACAGCAAAATCATCCGGAGGGTGGAGTTAGAGCTTGTCAAAGAGAGCATCAAAAAACTCTACGGTAGACTGAGTATCAAAACTCTCGAATGCTATTCACTCCATCTGAAACTAGCCAAAGAATTCCCCATCGAATTCGAAGCTTTTTTGACGAAGGTTAAGGTAGCCGAGAAGTGCGAATCAGAAAGGAAACGCAAGATACTGGACAACAAATTCCGACAACTGATTTCCCACATTGCCCCTACAATGAAACCAGTAGTTAAACCCTTAGAAGAGTTCGTTGTTAATCGTTCTTCTGAAACTTTTTCAGAAGAACAGTTAACGTTACTCAACAAAGGTCTTAAGTACGCGGTATCATCAAAACCAAACCTGGAAAACATTGTTATCGACATCGAAACTGTTATCAATGCTAACAGCATCGACGAAAAACATACAAAACCTCCCCCGCTCCTTCCAGCACAAATCAACAGCGTCAGGATGACGGTATCCAAATTAATACGAGAAGCAACAACAAAACACCAGGACAACGCCGAAGTACGAGTAGTGAAGGAACTCAAGGAGAAACCCGTGTACTACCTAAAAGCGGACAAGGGAAACCGGGTAGTAATTATGGACCGGGACGAATACGACAAGGAACTTCTTGAGAAACTCGGAAACAGGGAAAAATATTCACTACAACGAGGATACACGCTAATCGATATGGTCAAAAAAGTAGAGAACACCATCAAAGAATGTGCAGGCCTTTTGAAATCGGTTGGGAAAACTGCAAAATCGTTGAGAGTACCGAACCCAACTCTACCAAGGATTAAAGCACTACCTAAAGTGCATAAACCAGGCAACGAGATGCGAGAAATCATTTCAGCAGTGGATGCCCCAACCAGTCGGATCGCAAAGTGGCTTGTCGAGGAATTCAAGAGTATGCCGAAACCCTTCCCGAGCCGTTCGATCATCAGTTCGCAGGTGTTCACAAAGGAGCTCTTAGAGTCGGGACCGATAGCTGAGGATGAAATAATGGTTTCCTTCGACGTAACAGCACTGTTCCCAAGCATACCAGTAAAAAACGCAATAGGAACTCTACGGGATTGGCTGCAATCACAATACGAGGGAGAACCATGGAGACAAAAAACGATCCAGTATATAACATTCGTCAAATTATGCATGGAACAGAGCTACTTCCAGTTCAGGGATTGCATCTACCAACAGAGGATGGGAGCATCGATGGGTAACCCACTGTCACCGTTCATGAGCGATGTTTATATGGCAGCTTTGGAACACGAACTACAAACCAAAAACCTACTACCAGAACGTTGGTGGAGATACGTAGATGACATCTTCTGCATCATCAAAAGGGACTCACTAACAACGGTACTGGACACCATAAACAGTGCACGCAGGAGCATCAAGTTCACTTATGAAATGGAAGTCGAAGGAAAGTTACCTTTCTTAGACATCCTGATCCTAAGAGAACCAGGTTGCCCATCTTCGTTTTCTTTCGAGATCTACAGGAAGCCAACAAACACCAGAAGAACAATCCCAGCCACGTCAAACCATTCATTCCAACATAAGATGGCAGCATATCATTATTTTATACATAGGATGACAACTTTACCCCTCAGCGAAGCAGGAAAACAGAAAGAATTGGAGTACATATTTGAAACAGCGGAAATCAACGGTTACAGCAGAACAACTATCCAAGCAATCATCGATAAGAAGGAAAGAAAACTGCACAGAACTTCACTCACAACCCTTACGCCATCAGCAGAGCCACTGCGAAGAGCAGCAGTAGAATTCGACTACAGGATAACACGCCCATTACGACAAAAACTGGCTAAATTTGGCATCGATTTAGTGTTCAGCAGTAGAAACAGCCAGTTGGAATCCATCTTAGGTTCAACGAAAGACCCCATACCGACTTTAGGCAAACCCGGCATCTACGAGGTATCCTGCGGCCACTGTGATATGAGCTACATTGGACAAACTAAGAGATTGCTGCAAACCAGGTTGGATGAGCATATACACACATATGTCAAAATTGCCATGGAGGAAAAACGGAAAGGATTTGTCCCCCATTTCAAGTCAGCAGTAACCGAACACATCATCGAGGAAAAACATAACATCACAGCTAGCGACGCGGTCATCTTAAGACACATCACTAACCCATCGAAGCTGGCTGTCGCTGAAAGTTTGGAAATCTTCAAGGCAGGCAACAAACGTTTACTCAACAAGGATTCAGGTAACGGCTCAACGTGGCTGTTTAAGCTGTTACCTATACAGGCACAAAAGAAGAACGAGGAGGTAGTACCTACAGTAACTACAAATATGGATACACCAGCGATGAACCTTCAGTCGAGAACAGAACACTGATGAAGTCTGCAAGTAGTAGACGAAATACGTATCTGTCAAGATATTAAAATATATAGCGGAATTAAAAGGAACAACTCGTCTCTTTGTATTCTCAATAATACCATTAACAATCACAAACCTGCGAAAGTTTCGGTTGAACAAGCTAAATCAGAGTAGACACGTGATATTTGTACACAAAAAATATGTATAATTCTAGTAAAAAATACATTTTTAAACTGTTTTATGATTTTAATTTCTGAATAAATCCTATACATTCAAAAACTTAGACAAAGCATAATTTTCAAAATGTTTAGCTGTTTGCAACCTTCTACAAAGTTGTTTCTTGTCTTACTCATCAAAATGTGCAAACATTTTGATGAGTAAATGACTCATGAAACATATCATTTGATAAGTTTTCTGGACTGTTAGTATAATGTTTCCAATAAATAATAAAGGAATTTAAAACCAAAAAACTTAAAATAGAGATATCTCAGAAATTTCCCGATGAAATATTTCGCTTTTAGAAGCATTGGAAAGCTGAGAAAATTTCCTATAAGACACATTTAAAAGTGGCGATGACTATTTTTTCCTGATAAGGTTGTTCTAGAAAACACGCCGTGCCCAGTTTACGGTACCCTAACATGTATAGGTCATCGCTGAAATTTTTGAGTTATCACAGTTTTAGTGAAAAAAGTTGATTTTTACTCGTTTTCGTCATTTTTCAGTTTTTGCGCGCGGCGCGTCGGAAAACCCAGTTTTTATGTTCAAAAAATCTTATCTCCGAAACGTGTTAATGGATATTCGCAATTTTTTTATATGTTATATAAAATATTACAAGGAATCAGGGAAAAATATTTTCAGACATAGGCTCTTTGGTCCCGAGACCTAGAAATCGGCAAATGAAATTTTCATAGGATCTTTTCAAATATTTAGCCAGTTTTTTTGGACCTCAACATATTTTTCCCTAAAAACCCAACTTATAACCTTTCTTTCGAATTGTGGTTTTTGAGAAAATCGACGAAAAACGCAATTTTTTGGATCACCCTATTTCGGATAGGACCACCCTAATCGCCAAACAAAAAAAAAACGGGTCTAATTATTTGGGCCAAAGAACCCCCACTCCAAATTTGAGCCAAATCGGTGCAGTTTTGATTTGGAGACTTCCTGTTTGACGTGGAATGGCTGAAACTCAAAAACTTAGACAAAACATAATTTTCAAAATGTTATCGGTATGCAACCTTCTACAAAGTTGTTTCTTGTCTTACTCATCAAAATGTGCAAACATTTTGATGAGTAAATGACTCATGAAACACATCATTTGGTAAGTTTTCTGGACTGTTAGTATAAAGTTTTCAATAAATAATAAAGGATTTTAAAGCCAAAAAACTTAAAATAGAGATATCTCAGAAATTTCCCGATGAAACATTTCGCTTTTAGAAGCATTGGAAAGCTGAGAAAATTTCCTATAAGACACATTTGAAAGTGGCGATGACTATTTTTTCCTGATAAGGTTGTTCTAGAAAACACGCCGTGAACATAAACTAAACATGATAAATTAAAAAAAAAAACAAGTAAGGCTGGTACAAACAAAAGTTAAAATTTTTGTAACCTCCCCTTCAAAACCACCCCAAAAAACAGGGGGCAAATTTAAAATCCATTTCCCTGCGTTTAGAATGATTTTTAGCAAGGCAAGGACACTGAAAAATCTTTTTTATAATTTGATAATTTTTGAATGTAGGGTAGAGTAGTCATCAATGAGACACGGGGAACAATGATAAAATGGCTCTCACAAGTCGTAGTTTCAACCAATCAGACTCATATTTGGGAGAAAGGTGTGTGTACTGGATACACTTCTGCCATTATAGTGGCTTTGGTTATGAACGCTCCCTTGAAAAGTTATTCATAAATGTTTGATTCTGGGGTGTAAAAGTAAATTATGAACAAAAATTACTTTTTCGCTCGTAGGCTGCCATTAACACCAAAACTAATATTTCTTCAAATTTCTTTCGACGTTCCATAGGGATTAAGTTGGGCTACAATGTCCTTTCATTAGATTTGGCCAAAATTTAGAATATACCCAGAATCCAGGGCTGTCTCATTGTTCCCCACTCATTTCAGCCCATGGGTAACAATGAGACACTTTCATTTTTCTTCAATAAACTTTTCAAAATCGATGGAAATCTTTCAAAACATGAATTAAAAGTGATTTTTGGCATATTTATAGAGATGTTTTACTAGAAAAATCTTGATTTTCGTAGTGTGTCTCATTGTTCCCCAGCTGTCTCATTGTTCCTGCCAAGTGCGTCTACAATGAGACAGTTGAATAACTCTGGCTGTAGATGTCGGATCGATCTCATATTTTGGTCAATGTTAGAACACATTAAAAGAAAGAAAATTCAACAAAAAGCTCATTAAAACATGCTGATGAAAAAATGAGAAAAATCTTTGAAAGTTGAAAACCGAAAGTGTCTCATTGATGACTACCCTACCCTACAGTACCACTTTATTTTGTTTTTGTCGAATATTACAAATTTTGAAAACTAATGACTGCTTA